>NC_056726.1:253698322-253710822 GCF_019279795.1 Protopterus annectens
TATTTGATTTTATATGTTGTATAGTTCTCGGGGGGCGATGCAGTAGACATAAATCTGAGAGGGGGAGACTGAAGAATCTTCTGTAAAAAAAAGAACTACAATAGCAGGAATTAATGATTTTTTTTTGTTTATAGTTCCAGCTTTGAAAGAAAAGTCTATGAAATTATGAACACTTGCATTTCAGTTGAACATGTATTTTTGTACATCGTGTGTTTATTTTATATTAATTGTGTTTTGAAAGTGAATCGTTTAAGAAGCATACATTTATAATGTATGTTTATGCACACAGCTTATTTTATTCTATCACGGCATACTAAGTAGGGTGAGTTTTTAGCATGTGAGATTTTTTCTTTACGATTATTGGTTCAGGCATCACCAATTGAACTGTATATGCTGCTATTTAAATACTTCGGTAACTTATGTTCTTTATTCTGATGAAGTCTCCTGAGTGATGGACGAAACCACTCAATGTCTGTTGCGTTATTTTATTAAAATAGAGTCCACTTTTACAGTCTATGTTGATGCATTTTTTACTTTGTTTCTCAGTATATTTTGTATTTGCATTGCACCATTGGTTTAGTAGAAGAATAAAGGGATCTTATGACCTCTGTCCTTGGATGAGATACCCTTACTTATAAGGTGGGCCATGTAGAAAGTTTTTCATACAACAGAAGCAACATGGTGGTCAGAAGTCAGGTTGCTATCAACCTGGGTGCCCAAATCCCTCACTACTGATTGTGTACTTAGGACATTATCAATGTGATAATATGTGGGGAAGTCACTCTCCCCAAAGGGGATGATGATGCATTTTTTGGCAATTAGCTTGAGGCCATGTTTCTGCCACCAGTCATTTGTTTGGGTGAGACCCTCTTGGAGGATGTCTACATCACTTGGGGAATTGATGACTGCGCCCAGCTTGCAGTCATCTGCAAACTTGGTCAGCTATAGCCCACTGGTTTTGGCCTGCACCTCAGAGAAGTATATCCCAAATAATAGAGACCCATGGGTCTACACTGCTTGAAGTGGCTTCCCCTATTTTGATTAGGTGGGTTCTATCAGTGAGCCAGTTTGCTACCCATATGGTAACATATGGATTGATGCCTAGTTGAGAGAGTTTATCTACTATGCCCAAGTGAGGAACAGTGTTGAAGGCTTTGGCCAGGTCAAGGTAGACGGCGTGCACCATCTTCCCCTCGTTCATGGCTTTGGTGACCGTCTCAAAGAAGTCGACCAGATTTAACAGACATGACCTCCCCTTGACAAAGCCAAACTGTGTGGGGTCGAGTGTTTGGAGTCTGCAAATGTCTGTGTTAATGAGGTCCATGATAATCCGTTCGATGGCCTTGCAGATCAGGCTAGTTAGGCTAATGAGTTTATAATTTCCCGGCTCGGTGGCCACTCCACCTTTATGTAAAGGGATGACAATGCCAGTCCTCCACTCAGCTGGGACAAAGCCAGTACTCAAGCTTTGGTTAAATAGGGTACCTAATGGTGCTGCGTGTTCTTGCCTGAGTTTATGTAACATGCAGCCTGGGATGTTATCAGGTCCCATGGAGGCTGTATTTTATGCCTTTGAGAGGGGAGTAATGACCTGTTCCCTACACATAACGGGAGAGGGGAAGGTACTGGTGATGTCCTTATTTACTGATGGGGGGACAGAGGGGTGAAGTTTTCACTGAATCTGTCAGCCAGTAAGTTGGCTATATCTACAGCATTTGTGTATGTGGTGTCCATGACCACCAGTTCTGAACTGATCTGGGTGCTTCCTTTGAGAGTGCGGACATATGTGAAGAAAGCTTTATGATCGTCTCTAGTAGATGTGGCCAATTTGGACTCTAAGCTGGTTTTGGAGTATTTTACTAGTGCTCTTATTTGTTTGTTCAGGCTAAGGAGAGATTGTTTCCAATTGGGCACCTGCTCCTTCTTGGTCTTGGATAGCAATTTTTTTTCCTTTTGTTATATAGTTTATTTAATGCATAATTTAAACCTTGACAAGATGCAAACATATGTTTATACATCTGATCATCACCTGAACAGGACACAAAAGGAAACCTACAACAGATTTAGAAACCTTACACACTACTGGAACACTGATAACCTCTTGAATCAAAGTAACATGTTGGTACAATCCATCAGCAGAGTCATGACAGTATGCAGAAACCATGAGATGGCCTTTACATCCATCAGCCTAAAAAATACAAACATGTAAAGACGGATGGGAGTGAAGGGGTGAATACAAGGAGAGATGGAAATGCACATAACATTATTTGGTATAATAGAACACTCATGGACATGTGATTGGTATGTTCTCATTATTATCCTGCTCCTGCCATGCTCTGATAAAGGGGTAAAGAAGGGTTGGGAGAGGGACAAAAGGCCTATGATGAGCAAAACAAGGTCAGATAAATATCTAATACTTGTGTGGATGGATGGATGCCAGTTAAATACATCTCCATAAGAACTCATATGACTATGGCAAATATTAAGATGTGGGTGATCAAACATACCAGACATATGACATTACACTAGAAATAATGTGAAATGCATCTGGAATCAAGCCTTTGATGCTATGGGCAAAAACAATAAACTTCAGTCAAGTAATTTATCAGTCCTCCACATAGGAAGTAAGATCTGTCAGAGTAATTGTTTCAAAGTAGTGCTTTTACTGCTTTAACTCTGCTTTTCTCTAGCGCAGTGAGTTGAAGCAGTATTACATGGATATATCCAGACTAGTCCAGCTGATGGCAAAATCTCACCAGGTTTTTGCCATAGGACATGAACAGCCATTTACTGACTCGGCACCAGTGTGTGATGCCAAACTCTGTGCAAATGCAGAAGACGAAAACTGAATGCTTTTTTTATGGTCTATTTCTCACCATGTGTGCTGTGTGTGATTATAAATTTTGATCAGACTAAATGTGTGAAAATGGGGTTGATAGGAAAGTGTTGAATTGGAAAGGCAAGCAGAGGGAAGAACAAAGGGGAAGCAATGCAGGCATTTGCAGGAAAGCAGTGGGACAGAAAGAATAGTTATGTAAAATCTTACCATAACCATAGATGCCTTTCTCTTCTATGTTGCAGTATTCTTTACATATTGGTTGTACTCCACCAATCAACCCAATGTCTGACCTGTATGCAAAAGCTTATTGCCACTGCCAGTACACATGGGACGTTGCACAAAGTCACTGACAACATCAGCCATAATAAAAGTGGCATCCACACGTACCATCCTCAGAATAAGTAAGCCCGATAAGGAAGAGGAATCTTAGGAAGGAACAAGTTTAGGGGGGAAGACAGGTAGGACAAAATACTGCAACATTAAAGAGAAGGACATCTGTGGTTAAGCTAAGATTTTATACAACTATTATATGTCCTTCTATTCAATGTTGCAGAATTCTTTACATATTGGAGAGTGCAAAAGCTCAAAAGGAACCCAGGAAGGAGGAGGGACCAGAAAAAGAAAGTGAAGAAACATTTTCTACAAATCCATGCAGAATTGCCATAGCAAACCCTGCCTGGATCTAGAGACAGTATCCAACTTGTAATGTTTTGTAGAAGTATGAACAGATGACCAAGTTGCAGCTTCTAAAATGGAATGGACATCTAGTCCCTTGAAGAAGGCCCCTGATGAGGCAACAAATCTGGTAGAATGGGCTCTGACAGAAGATGATACAGACTTACCATGACAGTCATAGTAAAACACAATAGCCTTAGAAATCCAGGAAGAAATAGTTTGTTTGGAAACAGGTAAACCTAGAGCCCTGGGATGAAAGGATACAGAGAGTTGAACAGACTTCCTAATAGATCTTTTGCCCACAAAAAATCTGAGTTGCCTATGCACATCTAAGGAGTGCAGTATCCTCTCACTAAAGGATTGTGATGAGAGGAAGAAAGTGGGCAACTGAGTGGACTGATCGAGCAACAATTAATTCACCACTTTAGGCATGAAAGATGGATTACCTCTGAAGAGATGTTCCATCCTTGTGAAAAATCAAGAAAGGGGACGAAGTCATCAAAGCCTGAATCTCCAAGACCCTCCTAGCAGAAATCAAGGCTACTAAAAGCACTGTTTTCCAAGTGTGAAACTTCAGAGAAACAGAGGCCACTGGCTCAAAGGAGGCCTGGGTAAGCTTCTCTACGGCATAGTTAAGATCCCAAGGAGGTGGTACCGGTTTCCTGGGAGGTTTCATGTGTAGGATGCCTTTGAGGAAGAGTTTAACCTCCAGTCTGGAAGTTAAGGGAAGAGTCAATGGCAAACAAGCAGACAAAGTAGAGCAGTGGATTTTCACTGAGGAATAAGAAACCACTGTTAAGCAATTCACATAGGTAAGAAAGCAAGTAAAGGAATGTCCCAGAAAGGGGGTCCTGTTTTCTTTTATGGCACCAGACAGAAAATCTTTTCCACTTGGAAATATAAGATTTTCTAGTATTGGGTTTCCTGACCTCCTGAAAAACCCTAAGTAAGTCCTGTAAAAAAAAGGTGCCTGAAAGGGATCAGAAGTTGATCACCTACAAGGTCAGCTGCAGAGCTGACAGATGTGGATGGATCAGGATCCTATGTACTGTGTGAGTAGGTCCAACTGGTGAAGTAACCTGTACTGATTAACTTTGGTTTGTTGCAGAAGAGAAGCAATGCTGTCCTGGCCAAAAGGGGGTCACTAGCAAGATTTTTGTCTATTCCTGCAGAATTTTCAGTAGGACTTTCTGACTAAGGAAGGAAGGGGGGATGCATAAAGAAACATCCCCTTCCGTGAAAAAGAGAGGGTGTCCACGTTCCAAGCCTGAGGGTGAGTGACCCTAGCACAAAACAGGGGAAAGCTGTCTATTCTGAGGGGAAGCAAAGAGGTTCATTTCTGGAGTACTCCACTGGTAAACTACATCCAGGAACACATCCCTGTGAAGCATCCACTCACAGAATTGTGTCATACTTCTCAACCTGGAAACATCAACAATCTGGACAAAGGCCCATGAAAATAGGTACAAATCTGTACAATGATTAACATTAAATTTGCATACATAATTACGTAACCTGCCCACTCCACTGGAATTGTGGGACAGCAACTTTCAAATGCAAACTGAACAGACAAATAAAATATGGCATAAAACAAAGCAAAAGACTCACAAATAATAACTAGAAAAAATACATATATGCGAGTCAATCAACATGGTCCAGGTATATGAACTACAAGAAGGTATAGAGAAGTTGGTTTTACTTAAAAAGGTTAATGCTTTCGTCGGGTTACTGCTTCTTCAGACCAAGTGTAAAACAATTAAACCACACATATTTAAAACATAACACAGCCAATCAAATAAAATCATCAAAAAACAAACAAATCAGTCAAAATGACCTAATCCCAATCACCACCTCCTCGATAAGGCTGGTTTAAGGGAGACACCACTATTAAGTCCAGGTTGTTCATACGCTTGCAAGGAAATAATCCATCTTAGTTTACACATTTCATTATTATTAAGGTCACCCCTTCTAATACTGGGCTGCAACAGTTGTAAAACCCTAAACTTAAAAGAACTATGTCCTGGAAATATGCATGGTTAGCTAGGGTGCTCAAAAGACTTTTGTGCTATGGGCCGAGACCTCTTATCTGTGTCACAGGGAAGAATGGTACTCTCCCCTGTTATAATTGTAAAGCATGTTCCTCTATTTCCCATGATCCTTGTTTTGTACATCCAATCACAGGACGTGTTTTTTCTCCTAGGTTTGTAGCAACATGCAGGAGCAGTAATTTTTGGTGTATCTTGCTACATGCTGCTCATGCGATGGCTTTTATGTGGGTAAGACTACACATCAACTCAGAGAAAAAACACTTGAGCATTTAGGGAATATACTTAAAGTTTTATCGAATGCCCTAGCTAAACATGCATCCTTATTTCCAAGACATAGTTCTTTTAAGTTTAGGGTTTTACAACTGGTGCACCCCAGTATTAGAAGGGGGGACCTTAATAATAATGTTGAAATGTGTGAACTAAGATGGATTACTTCCTTGCAAGCATATGAACAACCTGGACTTAACAGTGGTGTCTCCCTTAAGCCAGCCTTATTGAGGAGGCGGTGATTGGGATTAGGTCATTTTGACTGATTGGTTTGATTTTTGATGATTTTATTTGATTGGCTATGTTATGTTTTAAATATGTGTAGTTTAATATGTTTTACACTTGGTCTGAAGATGCAGTAACCCCGTGAAAGTGCGAACCTTTTTAAATAAAATCAACTGCTCTATAACTTCTTGTAGTTCATATACCAGGACAGTGTTGGTTGACTCGCATATATTTTTTATTCTAACCAAAATATGGCCCCACAGCCCCCTGCAGCCATTCCAATGTCTCATTACCTGGCTATTTTGCCCCATTTACCATAAACACTAATGTGCATACTGCTTTACTTCTACACTGATTATTTTGATTTTATTTTACATTTTACAGCACAATGCACAATCACTAATATACATCTGCCAATTGCCAAACAAAGCAATACTGTCTCACAATGAAAATAGACAGCATTAAAATTTGGGTTGCACAGCTTGGCGTATACAGGCCATAACAGTTTCTAGTCTAGTATACACCTACAAACAGGGGTGTAGTCAGGATTTTCAGATTTGTACTCACAGCTCCCAGACTGCTACCCCCCCCCGCAAGCCACACTCACAGCAGCAGATTGCTGTCTGCCCACTCCCTTAAACTGCTGACCACACCATGCCACTTCCACAACGTTGCTGTCTGAATAGATCACTGGCAAGCATACCTATCAATTGTCCAGATTTTTGCCTCATTTTTCATCTGCTTTTGATAAAATTTGTGGTTTTCTAGCAAATCACTGAGTACTGAAGTCACGAACTATTAAACCCAAGACAGATGAAAAAGGAACAAGCAGTCCAATACCAGCAAACCAAATCAAAGTTAATTCACATTAGTGCTTTCGTTGAGATAAATCACATGAACCTCTTCAGACAAATTATTTAAATAACCATAATGCATTATATACTAACCCACAGGTTAAAATTAGTTAATTAAGGACATCAATACCCTATGTTTACTTTATTATAATTTAAAGGTATCACAGTCGTAGGCTTTAAAACAACCTAATATGGCAATAAAAAATCATCTATCTAAAGCTTTTAATTTAAGAAGGCAACCTAAAGAACAATGCATTTAATTTTAAGCTTTTAATTTAAGAAGGCAACCTAAAGAACAATGCATTTAATTTTAGTTGCCACAAAAGTTCTCTTAATTCTAAGTCTAATGGCCATGGTCCTCCCCTAATATTTTCCTTAACTTGCTCCACTATCAAGTACTCAAAATGGTGGTCTAGAAAATCAACAATATGTTTAGCTAAGGCATTATTAATGTTTTGTTTCCCTATGTTATATTGGTGATCATAAACATGTTGTTTTAATTCCTTTCAATCTTCCCAATATAAAATGATGTACACCGTTGGCACTGGGGTAAATATACACCCCCGGTATACAACAATTAAAGTTAGTTTATATGAGATGCCATGTATCTTAAACATCTGTCCTACTGTGATAAATTTACAGTGGGAGCAAGCCCCACATTTTCTCATTCCTGGCATATAAACAATGGGTGAAGGGACCGCTCCAATAAGTTCTTTATAGTTTGTCCCCTCCTAAACACCAATTTAGGTGCATTTACAATTTTTGATCTAATAGCAGAATCTTCTGTTACTACAGCCCAATTCTTAAACAAAATTTTCCTTATTTGTGTAGTAAGTGAGAAAAAAGTAGTGATAATACTTATCTAACTAGTTTGAGAATCAGTCTCAGGTAAAGGACTCAAAGCATTATTATCCATTTTCCCACAATGTTCTTTTTACTTGTACTTGAGTGACAAGCTGATGTACAAGTTCAAGTGGATATTCTCATTTTAGCAACATGCCCTTCAGTTTATTACATTCTTCCCTAAAATCCACTTCCAATGATGTCATGTGAGCTGCTCTTACTAATTGTCCCTTAATCATGGCCCTCTTGTGATGAAGAGGGTGTGTACTTTCAAAATTTCCAAATAGTCCCAAGTGCCTTTAAGTACCACAGAGCTCCACAAGGCAATGTAAACACTAAATATCTTCAAGCACATACAATGTCCACCTACATTTCTAAATATTCATCTATTAGGACAATTCAGCATTGCTGCATACTACTTACTGAATTTATCCTATAAACCTTGTTAGACATAATTACCAATGACAGAAAAGCTGTACCCAGTTCTCAGTGTTGTATGACATTTGTACAGGATTAGTAGCTGAGCAAAACTAGAACTGCTAGGTAAATTGAATTATCAACTGCTGCAAACAAAATGATAATTGCTGGGCAAACTGGATTTTTAAGAGACAGTATATGAATCACAGCAGAAAAGTAGTTTACTGTAGTCCGTATAGAATTACTGAAATAAGCAGCTACTTTCCAGTTAAAAAAATAGTTTACTCTGTTAAAGGTGTGTGTCAACGCGACATCAGCAGCATGAATTTTCTAAATTAAGGACTACTCTACTGCTTTTAAGTTGTTTTGAGCTCTGCTTTTGCTGTTCTAACATAGTTATCAATTTAAAACATTTGCAATAAAACAGCTGTTTACCTAGTAAGGAGAAAATAGTGGAACTAAGATCCAGTTCATCAATCTCAGAAACACAGAAGATGTGTATCCATGGGAGCAAAAGATGAAAACTATTGACAGTTACACCCTTAGCACCCTATATACATGAATTGAATCTCAAGCGTTTGCTTAAGGAAAGCATACTAAACCAAGGCAACTGCACTAGGCCCAAGAAAGAATCTCAGTCTTATAATTTTTCTTTCAAGGAAGACAAATTGTTCCCAAGGCTCAACGTTCAGAGCTGACGAGATAGATACTGCATCCCAATATACTGAGAAGATAGTTGCTTGTGAAGACAAAAAACATAACTGCAAATACAACCTGCTTCTTTACCTCCCACCACCAAAATGAAAACAGTCACCTTTTTTGTGCACCTATGGTGTTACATGCTGAAAGAACAAATGAACATTCTCATAGGTCTGATTGTAAGGAACGTTATAATTACCACACTCTTCTTAG
This sequence comes from Protopterus annectens, assembly GCF_019279795.1. Lineage (NCBI taxonomy): Eukaryota > Metazoa > Chordata > Ceratodontiformes > Protopteridae > Protopterus > Protopterus annectens. The sequence continues at coordinate 253,707,403 of NC_056726.1, forward strand.
TCCTGATATAAGCTAGTGTAAGGGATCTTGTGTGCACCCATCATGAGTAGAGTTGGTTTCTTACTGCTCGAGGCACAGGGCAAAAGTTGAGGATGGGCTCTGTTTACTAATCCTACATCAAACTTCCACACTGCAGAATGTTTTACAACCAAAGTCTATACATAGTTGCATAAACAAATCTGGTTTCCCTCAGAAATAAATACACCAAATTAAAAAAAAAAACCATTTGGTGGAGCCCTAATATAAACAGGATATATAGTAATAAAAATGTATTGCATGCAAAAATAAATCTAACTTTCAAGAAGCCCAAGAAAGCTCTTGCTGAACTAAACACTAATCTAAACAAGGAACTCAGGCTCCTAAGGAAATCAACCAAAACCAGATATGAGGCAAAATTTGCCACCCAGGCAAAAAGACAACCATAAAACGTATTTATCTATGTTAGAAATCTCAGAAACAATGCCCAGTACTGTGTAGAATTAATAGTAACTGATAACACATACTTAGATCCAGCAGACAGAGCCAATCAACTGGACAACAAATTCAGCTCAAACACCCTGACCCTTCAGTATTCTCAGATCAAATACATGCATCCATAATACTTTGTTTATTTATTTATTTATGTTATTTAACATTTGTTAACCAGGAAAGTTAACCTTAAAATCTCCAAACAATAAATTATAAAGTCACTATCTAAGCCAAAGAACACTACATCCATAGGGCCAGATAACATAGCAAGCTGCCTACTAGTTAGTCTAAAACATGATTTGTTAGAACCCCTATAGAGGCTAATCAATATTAGTCTCAAAGCAGGCTTTATGCCAGATGAATGAAGGACAGCAACAGTCCTTCCCTTACCCCTCAACAAAGGTGAGGATTCAGTAGACTTGGGCAATTATACGCCCGTAACCCTGACCACTCTCATCTGTGAACTTATGCCAACAATATGATGTCCTTCAATAACCGCATACCCACTGTTTTAAGGAAGCTCTTTTTCTTTGCACAACTTGTATCTAAACGCATGGTGTCCAGATCCAGAGACATAATTATTCCAGTGTAATTGGCACTCATTAGGCCAATCATTAAGTATAATGTCCCTTTTAGTATGTTCCTCTTGAAACACTTGTCACAACTGGAATGACCACAATGCTTTCTCACAAAAAAAAAAAAAAAAAAAAAAAAAAAAAAATCATAGCTTAAATCATAAAAACTATGCAGGCTGCCTGAAAGCCTGGACTCTCTTCTCAGAATCACACAAACTATTCAGAGGTGACCTCTGCCCTCACATATAAAGTCTAACCAGACCCTGTTCTGTTAAATCCATTACACATTAACAAGTTCAGTGGTGTCATATACACCCACTTAATAGAACATGCTGGAGGGACAGGCATTTATCACACAGAATATCACTTCTATTAAACTATGTTTTATTCCATATAAAGCAGAGTACTTTCCTCCTGTATTCAAATATACTTTGGACTAATGGATGGGTGACTGCAAATTCATCCCCAACTTAGTACCATTGGCCCTCAAGAATAGGGAAAATGTGTAACTATCCCATCACAAACTTGTTTGGGCCATCTTTGGGTAATCGTGTTGCAAAATATAAGGGATACTAATTACCATACAAATGCAAGGCCAGACTTCTTAGGTACTCACAGGTCAGCAGCCTAACTGGTAGTTAGGATTCATTAAAAATCACAATGCTACAATGGTCATGAAATCATTCTGTCTGGCATAACTGACTGTAGAAATTATTTCCTCTTGATCCAAGGAAGTCTTTGCCTCTATTCTGCAGTGATCTGGCACCAAAGACTTGTGACAAAAAAAGATCACTGACCTAAAGGACATGAGTTATCAAGAGAGGCTGAAGGTTTTGCCCCCTCTATTCAGTGTCCTGTAGACTTCCTAGAGGAGATCTGTGTCTTGCCTTCCAGGCCATTAGGGATCCAGCAGGGCAAGACCTCTTCTTTATCAGTAAATCAAACAGACTGGTGAATACTAGAACCAGAAATCTGAACCTGCTTCAGCAAATAAACAAATCACAACAAACAGATTTAGCATGCAATGCCTACTCTTCTGTGGAACAAACTTCCTCTACATATCAAGCACTGTGACACTATCTTCCTTTAAGAAGGACTTAGACAACTAGATGGGTGTTTATAAATTCAACCCTGATATTATTTGCCTATAACTCCTTGAAAAAAAAAGTTCTAAGGGGGGGGGGAGGGTACCGGCAACTTGTGAATGGGCACACGGCCCATTTACCTTGTACACTGTAGGGTTGCAAACTACATGTCTACAGGCAGCTTCAAAACTTTCAGCAAACTTCTGTAATACTTAACTACTAGAAAAATAATATGTGCAAAAAAATAAAAGATGAGTAATCCATTTCTCCCCATACCCACTTCCTTTAAATACAGTTTTCCTTTTTACTCCCCATTTATTCATAATTCAAGTAAAACTTAATACAACACTGTTTTATACATTTAGTATAAACTACTATGAATGCTCTCAGCAGTGGCAACAAATGTGGAATATGTGTGCAAACATTGTTTTCCTATATATGTACACACACGCACACGCACACACACACACACACACACACACACACACACACACACACACACACACACACACACACACACACACACACACACACACACACACACATCCTGCATTACTCCTGTCTTGACTGGTAGACAAATTGCTGTACAAATTGCACAAAGTACCAAAAACCATACCTCTCGATTCCTAGGATTAGAATGAGACCAAACAAAACAAAAACCTTAGGGGAGACCCAGTCCCTACTATTGTTATGTACTAACAGAGCTGTCCTGGTAAAATAATAGGTTTTTAATTAGCATAGTTTTTCTCTAAAGTATGAAATGTGATGTGCAGATGCATACCTCTCAAGTGTACCTTATTAAGAGGAACATTTCTCATTTGTGGTCTTAAAAAGTTTATGTTCCTCAAAGCTCCACATTGAAAGAGTCTGCCACACATCAGTGTTAGGCATTTTTGTAACTAATAAACAGGACAAATAGAATGAAATCATTTTAAGTCATTAAAATTTATTTTTACTTGGAGAAACTTTTTTAAACATCCTATGAGCTACCTAGTTGAAGTTGCTAGTAACCTATAGCAAGTGTTCCACACTGTGCCGATTTGCTCCAGATAAGAGGTAGTGTTTCTCATTTTGGAGAAGGAAGATTGACAGTTATGTGCAGATGTCTCACTGTTTACTAACTACTACAGTGTTGAACAATCTACCAGAAAAGTGTGCACTTAATGAGGAGCACATAAAAAATGTGTCAAAATCCATAATGTTCAATAGGGAGAAAATAGTACTGCAACAGTAAAAAAAATTCAGAAGTATGAGCCACCTTGTTATCTTGAAGTGTGGCTTAAGATGGAAAG
>NC_056726.1:253715822-253743322 GCF_019279795.1 Protopterus annectens
GCCAATACCAAAGTAGTAGTAAAAGGAATTTAATAAAAAATAAAAGTCAAATACACACAGATCTTCTCTAGCGCCTCGGCCGCATTTGCCTTTAACAGAGTATACCAAAATTGATCAACCTAATCTACTTATATACTACATCATATACATTTATTCAATTAATCAATTAGATAAAACACTTCACAATAAAAGCCTAAAATACATAAATCCCCATTACTTATATAAAACGTTTCCATACACATTCCTGGTTAAGTCCTAATGGGCTCATCGTATTAAATTTCAAAATCATAAGAGCCTCCTTTTTCCTTAATATATATTTTACTTGCTATTCATTCATAAATGTGTTACTCTTTATATTATGAGCAAGAAAAAAGCTAGCAAGTACGGCTGGTGCAAGGCAAGCAAGCTAGTCCGACCAAATGAAAAAACATGCCAGCACCAGAGATGGACTGAGAGAATAATGGCTTTATTAAGCTGAAATACTAGACCGGTTTCAGCACATGGCTTTCATCAGTTGATTGTTACACATTGAAGAAAATCCCCGCCATAAATACCTCTACAAATGAGGTTTGATGACATCATTTCCTGTCTTGAAAAATATATATATGGTTAATACATATATACACATATATATAAATATTTGTATAAAGTTCTAAATGCATGTATATAAAGAAAATATATTTCTTAAAAAATAATACAGAAATAAATTAAACAGATCAGGCATAAACATTTGACCTGAAAAAAAACAATATAATTTATCATTGAGTCCAGGGGAAAACAAACCCCCTAGTTTCACTATCCATTTCCTTTCTTTATTATTAAGAATTTCATGCCATCCAGTTTTGAAAGCACGATTGCCTGTTATGTTATCTATGATGGTGAAAGAAAATTTAGCGATGGGATGATTCAATGAATGTCTATATAGGGCATTGGTGATCCTAGCATTCCTGATATCCCCCAGGTGTTCAGATATTCTAATTCTGAATTGTCTAGATGTCTGCCCAACATAAAAGGCTCGACAGGTACATGTTGCAAGATAGACAATCCAATCCGAACTGCAATTACCAAAACAACCAATGTTATATAGATGTCCTGTGTTCTTACTAGTGAATGTTTTAGTTTTAAATATGTACCCGCAAAAGACAGTGTCCACAGGGGTATGTTCCAACTAGTTTTTCACCCGTTAGTGTCCTCTGGGATAGAGTAACATCCCTTGAAGTTGTTTTCTTATAATGAGAGAAATGAGATCCTAATGTTTTGCCCTTTCTATATGAGAACGAACATCTGTCCCCCAAATAATCCTCTAAAAGAGTATGAGACTTCAGTACGTTCCAATGTTTATCTATGATGTCCAGAAGGTGCTTAGTATTTCTGCCATATGTTGTGACAAATCTACAGGTATCATAATTGGTCTGTCTATGATGTTCTTTGTATTCCAATAATGTATCCCTGATATAGTTTTTACTCCATTGCATGGCAGAATAAATAGTATGTCCGGAATATCCTCTTGTAAGAAACCTATTGGCTAGATCATCATGATGTTGTCTCAGATCTTGTTCAGAGGAACATATCCTTTTAATCCGCAAAAACTGGGATTTTAGGGATGTTATTGATGGTATGCTTGGGATGTAGACTGTTGGCATGGAGCAAGGTATTATATTCTGGAAATCTGCGATATACAGAGGTTTTGAGGGTGTTGTCAGGTTGACGCTGTAAAAAGACATCTAAAAAATGTATTTCATTATGATGGTAATCAACCGTGAATTCAGCACCCCATATATTTCCATTAAGATGTTCAACAAATTCTTGTAAGTAATCTGTGCCACCTTTCCAAACCAGCCAACAGTCATCCAAGTACCTTCTCCAGATGTCAATTTCAGGTATGTATATGTTATGTAACTCATCATAAATGATATGTTCCTCTACATATCCCATATAAAGGTCAGCATAGATAGGTGCAAATGAAGCACCCATTGCTGCACCCTGTATTTGCCAATAACAATCCTATTTAAAATAAAAAACATTCTTGGTGAGGATATGCTCAGTCATACAAATCAATAATGTATTGAATCAGGGAATAAATGTTTGCTTTATTTAACCAAAAGTCCAATGCTGCTAATCCAGCACAGTGTGGAATACTGGTATAAAGAGATTTTACGTCAAGAGTGCACATTAGCCAATGTGGCTCTAATTGTGAATCAGAAACAATTTGCAAAAATTCTGTGGTGTCTTGGAGTCTAGCTCTGATGAGTGCCAAAAGGGGTTTGAGTTTTTCAGTTAGAAAAACAGATAGGGGTTCAGTAAGTGATCCAATCCCAGATACAATTGGTCTACCTGGCGGCTGATGAAGAGATTTGTGGATTTTTGGTAATAAATATAAATACTGTTTTGCAGGATCTTTAACCATCAAGTGTGACTTAATCTTATCAGAAATGATACCAGCCTCCACAGCCTCCTGTAAAAAGTCATCTATTTCCCTTTTAAAATTGGGTGTGGGGTCGGTGGTCATGTTCATGTAATGATGAGGGTTAGACAGCTGTCTATTTCCCTCCTCCCAATAGTAATCGGCATCCATGACTACAACCGCACCACCCTTATCAGCAGAAAGAATGACTATATTAGTATTATTCCTTAGGTGTGTTAAGGCTAGTTGTTCGCTCTCGATAAATTATGTTTGATGGTATTATCTGATCCCAAATTAAAATGTAAATCTTTGATACCTGCCTGTTGAAAAATAGCTACATGTTTATCCATAGGAGGATTAAAGGTTGACCGATGAAATCAGAATTCAGATGATCTTTGAGAAGGATCTGATTGATCCTGTTGTCTGAAAAACAAGTTGAGATTAATTTTTCTACAAAACACAATAATATCTGATACTAAAGAACTTTCATCAACAAAAAAGCCAGGGATGAATCCAAGACCTTTATTAAGCAGTGCATATTCATCTGGTGATAAAACATGTTTGGAAATGTTGAGTACATTAGTGCTATGTGAATCTATTTCACTACTGACAAGAATAGATCTTCTAAACTTTTGACCCTTATGTTTTCTGCCTCCCCTGCATTTTCTGCCCCTAAAGGGTCACCTGATGTACGTCCCCTCTTGGAATTTGGTGAATCACCAGTACCAATGGATTCCGTGTCTGTAGTAGAGGACTCCTCACCTGAGGTTGTGTTAGTGAAAACAGCCTTTTTTAAAACAGACCTAGGTCTCTTTACGAACATATGTAGGATTCTTGGTACCCTGGGCAAACCTTACCCCCTTATGCGACTCAAACTGCCTTCCTCTATCATAGTCCTCCCTGTCTCTTGAAAATTTATGAAGTTTTTTAGCTTTAAGATTATTCTCAAGAGTCAAAAGTTCCTTAGATAATTTGCTCAGGTTGTCTTTGAAGTTGGTATGTTCTTCAAATTTTTTTAAATCATTACAAACCTTTTCAACTTCCAAAATATTAGTCTGAACTGTTCTGTCATAAAAGGATGCCAGTATGTTCACAAATGACATAGATGCTTGTTGCTGTGCTGACTGCCAATCTTTGAGTAAAGTGTCATCAGGGGTGCCAACCAATGGTTGAATCTTCGACCTGAGCCCCCTTGGGGATATTTTTTGGTTTTGATAAGCCTTGAACAGTTTTAAATGCCAAATATTTGTCCTTAATGTTTTAATTTTCTTGCCCAACTGGCTGAACAAGAAAAAGCAACCGTCAACTGGATCTAATATTGGACCAGCAGCAAGGTCCACTGACATAGTACCAATGCCAAAAACCTGAATATCATCTTTATCCGCACATAGGCCAGAAATTAACTTCTGTAGATCCATGACAATGAGTTGCCTGAGAGAAATAATTATTGTCAGATAACCAAAATCAATCAACAGTACAGCCTGGGCAAAGATAAATAGGAACCCTATAAGCTATCCCCAAAGGGTATATATATCAGTTTGAGTCGGATAAGGATGAAGGTATAAAACCTCTAATCCAAGAAATGAAGTTATGTATTTGTACCCAAAAAATAATAAATCAACAATTAGACAATCTACCATAGTGTCCTGGGACCCTTGTTATTATATCACTTAGAGCAATAGTTCTAAAAGAGGTTCAATTGTATGCAAACAAATAGAATATTTCAATTATATCTATCCTGCATATAACTAATTATACTGATATTCACCAAAATGCTGATCCAAGAAAATATCCTTGGATACCTAGGAACTAAGTATAATCGTGATATGTATGAATAAAAAATGAAAAATAACCAAGATTTAGATAAAATATAGAACTAGAACAATCGGAGCTCTGTAAACAAGTTGTTAGGAACACTTGCATAGTATATTCCTAATAGAGAGCGAAAATTGTTAAGATAATATAATATACCAAACTGACTAAATGTGACATGTCCTATTGTTGTTTTGCAAAATGTGCACTAATATGAACATTGCAAAAGTCTAAACTTTTGCCTTAAATTATTAATCATGCCTAAATATAAAAGTTACATACAATATGGAAAAATCTGACCACTACAAAAAAGTCCCTGTCCTGATACTGCAAAAAATATAAATAATGTGGAAGACCCTGCATGAATAGGGTACATATATTATCTAACACTGTCACTAGTAGCACCTCAGGGCTACCATTATGATACCTATTAAAATGTATTGCTATAGGGCTAGTCTGTTTATTATTTTTAATGTCCCTCATATGCTGCTTTATTCTATAGGCAAACTGTCTTTTAGTCTCTCCGACATAAAATTTATTACAAGGGTACTTAAGCCCATATATAACCCTCTCAGTTCTACAATTAAAAGACTTATTAGTTTGAAAATTAATAACATTAATATTAATAAATTCTTTACTTATATATTTACAAATACTACATTTACCACAGGCTAATGTACCCTGTATATCAAGTGACTTCACAAATGTAACATTTGGCATATTAAATTTACTGTGAACTATTAAGTCTTTTATACTTCTGCCCCTTCTAAGGAAGCCTGAGAAAGCAGAGCCAGAAAGTACATGGGCATGCGTCTGGCAATTAATGGCTCTAATAGCCAAGGTGGAGGAAGTATAGACCTTCTTATCCACCCTTTCCAAAATGTTGCTTTCTTTGTCAGAGCGAAGCTGCTGAGCTGAAGGTGACAAGCGAGAGGATTTGTCAGAGGTAATGGAGACCACAGCTGGGTCAGCAGAGGGACATTTATAAAGAAACCTACAGTCATCAGGGACCTTATAAAATCTGTCAGGTCTCTTGGGAGCAAGGGCCTGGGAATCCAGGGTTTTAGAGGCAGACGCAAAGGCAGGCAGGACTGGTGGAACTACTGAGGGAGCAGGGATATTCAACTGAAGGAGGTCATAATAATGTTTTTGTTCTTCAGAAATTTAAGAATCCCATTTAAAAAATTCTCTCATCTTATTAACAGTATCTCCAAAACAGGAACCCTATAAGCTATCCCCAAAGGTATATATATCTCCCCATTAGACTCCTTCTCTGGAGACGCATATTCCAGAGATGAAAACATCTGGGTGGATTATGCCAGGAATCTTCATCCAAAGAGGAATATTCTGAGTCAGAGTCAGGAACGGACATTCAGCACCCTGTACACAGGGAGACACCAGAGACCCAGATGCCAGTACTGGTGAAGAAGTAAAGGCAGGTAAGAGAAGGGAAGCAAAAGAAGCTAAAGGCCTTAATGAGACCCTTGGATATGGCATCCCAATCCAACTGAGGGATAGAGGAACATTCAGATGTTTATTTTTTGCTTCTTTGTAACATGTTGCAAGATAGACAATCCAATCCGAACTGCAATTACCAAAACAACCAATGTTATATAGATGTCCTGTGTTCTTACTAGTGAATGTTTTAGTTTTAAATATGTACCCGCAAAAGACAGTGTCCACAGGGGTATGTTCCAACTAGTTTTTCACCCGTTAGTGTCCTCTGGGATAGAGTAACATCCCTTGAAGTTGTTTTCTTATAATGAGAGAAATGAGATCCTAATGTTTTGCCCTTTCTATATGAGAACGAACATCTGTCCCCCAAATAATCCTCTAAAAGAGTATGAGACTTCAGTACGTTCCAATGTTTATCTATGATGTCCAGAAGGTGCTTAGTATTTCTGCCATATGTTGTGACAAATCTACAGGTATCATAATTGGTCTGTCTATGATGTTCTTTGTATTCCAATAATGTATCCCTGATATAGTTTTTACTCCATTGCATGGCAGAATAAATAGTATGTCCGGAATATCCTCTTGTAAGAAACCTATTGGCTAGATCATCATGATGTTGTCTCAGATCTTGTTCAGAGGAACATATCCTTTTAATCCGCAAAAACTGGGATTTTAGGGATGTTATTGATGGTATGCTTGGGATGTAGACTGTTGGCATGGAGCAAGGTATTATATTCTGGAAATCTGCGATATACAGAGGTTTTGAGGGTGTTGTCAGGTTGACGCTGTAAAAAGACATCTAAAAAATGTATTTCATTATGATGGTAATCAACCGTGAATTCAGCACCCCATATATTTCCATTAAGATGTTCAACAAATTCTTGTAAGTAATCTGTGCCACCTTTCCAAACCAGCCAACAGTCATCCAAGTACCTTCTCCAGATGTCAATTTCAGGTATGTATATGTTATGTAACTCATCATAAATGATATGTTCCTCTACATATCCCATATAAAGGTCAGCATAGATAGGTGCAAATGAAGCACCCATTGCTGCACCCTGTATTTGCCAATAACAATCCTATTTAAAATAAAAAACATTCTTGGTGAGGATATGCTCAGTCATACAAATCAATAATGTATTGAATCCAGGGGAATAAATGTTTGCTTTATTTAACCAAAAGTCCAATGCTGCTAATCCAGCACAGTGTGGAATACTGGTATAAAGAGATTTTACGTCAAGAGTGCACATTAGCCAATGTGGCTCTAATTGTGAATCAGAAACAATTTGCAAAAATTCTGTGGTGTCTTGGAGTCTAGCTCTGATGAGTGCCAAAAGGGGTTTGAGTTTTTCAGTTAGAAAAACAGATAGGGGTTCAGTAAGTGATCCAATCCCAGATACAATTGGTCTACCTGGCGGCTGATGAAGAGATTTGTGGATTTTTGGTAATAAATATAAATACTGTTTTGCAGGATCTTTAACCATCAAGTGTGACTTAATCTTATCAGAAATGATACCAGCCTCCACAGCCTCCTGTAAAAAGTCATCTATTTCCCTTTTAAAATTGGGTGTGGGGTCGGTGGTCATGTTCATGTAATGATGAGGGTTAGACAGCTGTCTATTTCCCTCCTCCCAATAGTAATCGGCATCCATGACTACAACCGCACCACCCTTATCAGCAGAAAGAATGACTATATTAGTATTATTCCTTAGGTGTGTTAAGGCTAGTTGTTCGGCTCTCGATAAATTATGTTTGATGGTATTATCTGATCCCAAATTAAAATGTAAATCTTTGATACCTGCCTGTTGAAAAATAGCTACATGTTTATCCATAGGAGGATTAAAGGTTGACCGATGAAATCAGAATTCAGATGATCTTTGAGAAGGATCTGATTGATCCTGTTGTCTGAAAAACAAGTTGAGATTAATTTTTCTACAAAACACAATAATATCTGATACTAAAGAACTTTCATCAACAAAAAAGCCAGGGATGAATCCAAGACCTTTATTAAGCAGTGCATATTCATCTGGTGATAAAACATGTTTGGAAATGTTGAGTACATTAGTGCTATGTGAATCTATTTCACTACTGACAAGAATAGATCTTCTAAACTTTTGACCCTTATGTTTTCTGCCTCCCCTGCATTTTCTGCCCCTAAAGGGTCACCTGATGTACGTCCCCTCTTGGAATTTGGTGAATCACCAGTACCAATGGATTCCGTGTCTGTAGTAGAGGACTCCTCACCTGAGGTTGTGTTAGTGAAAACAGCCTTTTTTAAAACAGACCTAGGTCTCTTTACGAACATATGTAGGATTCTTGGTACCCTGGGCAAACCTTACCCCCTTATGCGACTCAAACTGCCTTCCTCTATCATAGTCCTCCCTGTCTCTTGAAAATTTATGAAGTTTTTTAGCTTTAAGATTATTCTCAAGAGTCAAAAGTTCCTTAGATAATTTGCTCAGGTTGTCTTTGAAGTTGGTATGTTCTTCAAATTTTTTTAAATCATTACAAACCTTTTCAACTTCCAAAATATTAGTCTGAACTGTTCTGTCATAAAAGGATGCCAGTATGTTCACAAATGACATAGATGCTTGTTGCTGTGCTGACTGCCAATCTTTGAGTAAAGTGTCATCAGGGGTGCCAACCAATGGTTGAATCTTCGACCTGAGCCCCCTTGGGGATATTTTTTGGTTTTGATAAGCCTTGAACAGTTTTAAATGCCAAATATTTGTCCTTAATGTTTTAATTTTCTTGCCCAACTGGCTGAACAAGAAAAAGCAACCGTCAACTGGATCTAATATTGGACCAGCAGCAAGGTCCACTGACATAGTACCAATGCCAAAAACCTGAATATCATCTTTATCCGCACATAGGCCAGAAATTAACTTCTGTAGATCCATGACAATGAGTTGCCTGAGAGAAATAATTATTGTCAGATAACCAAAATCAATCAACAGTACAGCCTGGGCAAAGATAAATAGGAACCCTATAAGCTATCCCCAAAGGGTATATATATCAGTTTGAGTCGGATAAGGATGAAGGTATAAAACCTCTAATCCAAGAAATGAAGTTATGTATTTGTACCCAAAAAATAATAAATCAACAATTAGACAATCTACCATAGTGTCCTGGGACCCTTGTTATTATATCACTTAGAGCAATAGTTCTAAAAGAGGTTCAATTGTATGCAAACAAATAGAATATTTCAATTATATCTATCCTGCATATAACTAATTATACTGATATTCACCAAAATGCTGATCCAAGAAAATATCCTTGGATACCTAGGAACTAAGTATAATCGTGATATGTATGAATAAAAAATGAAAAATAACCAAGATTTAGATAAAATATAGAACTAGAACAATCGGAGCTCTGTAAACAAGTTGTTAGGGAACACTTGCATAGTATATTCCTAATAGAGAGCGAAAATTGTTAAGATAATATAATATACCAAACTGACTAAATGTGACATGTCCTATTGTTGTTTTGCAAAAATGTGCACTAATATGAACATTGCAAAAGTCTAAACTTTTGCCTTAAATTATTAATCATGCCTAAATATAAAAGTTACATACAATATGGAAAAATCTGACCACTACAAAAAAGTCCCTGTCCTGATACTGCAAAAAATATAAATAATGTGGAAGACCCTGCATGAATAGGGTACATATATTATCTAACACTGTCACTAGTAGCACCTCAGGGCTACCATTATGATACCTATTAAAATGTATTGCTATAGGGCTAGTCTGTTTATTATTTTTAATGTCCCTCATATGCTGCTTTATTCTATAGGCAAACTGTCTTTTAGTCTCTCCGACATAAAATTTATTACAAGGGTACTTAAGCCCATATATAACCCTCTCAGTTCTACAATTAAAAGACTTATTAGTTTGAAAATTAATAACATTAATATTAATAAATTCTTTACTTATATATTTACAAATACTACATTTACCACAGGCTAATGTACCCTGTATATCAAGTGACTTCACAAATGTAACATTTGGCATATTAAATTTACTGTGAACTATTAAGTCTTTTATACTTCTGCCCCTTCTAAGGAAGCCTGAGAAAGCAGAGCCAGAAAGTACATGGGCATGCGTCTGGCAATTAATGGCTCTAATAGCCAAGGTGGAGGAAGTATAGACCTTCTTATCCACCCTTTCCAAAATGTTGCTTTCTTTGTCAGAGCGAAGCTGCTGAGCTGAAGGTGACAAGCGAGAGGATTTGTCAGAGGTAATGGAGACCACAGCTGGGTCAGCAGAGGGACATTTATAAAGAAACCTACAGTCATCAGGGACCTTATAAAATCTGTCAGGTCTCTTGGGAGCAAGGGCCTGGGAATCCAGGGTTTTAGAGGCAGACGCAAAGGCAGGCAGGACTGGTGGAACTACTGAGGGAGCAGGGATATTCAACTGAAGGAGGTCATAATAATGTTTTTGTTCTTCAGAAATTTAAGAATCCCATTTAAAAAATTCTCTCATCTTATTAACAGTATCTCCAAAACAGGAACCCTATAAGCTATCCCCAAAAGGTATATATATCTCCCCATTAGACTCCTTCTCTGGAGACGCATATTCCAGAGATGAAAACATCTGGGTGGATTATGCCAGGGAATCTTCATCCAAAGAGGAATATTCTGAGTCAGAGTCAGGAACCGGACATTCAGCACCCTGTACACAGGGAGACACCAGAGACCCAGATGCCAGTACTGGTGAAGAAGTAAAGGCAGGTAAGAGAAGGGAAGCAAAAGAAGCTAAAGGCCTTAATGAGACCCTTGGATATGGCATCCCAATCCAACTGAGGGATAGAGGGAACATTCAGATGTTTATTTTTTTGCTTCTTTGTAACATGCTTCTCCTGTTGAGGAGAGTGCCCAGACATAGGCCTTACGTCCAATTATTCCCTAGACGGAGGGGCAAGAGCGTTCCTGGTGTCCTCCAAAATAACCAAGCAGCAATTCTCCCAAATCATCCAAACTGGACATATGCATAGCCTCGAACATGCTAAGATCCACACACCCTTGACTGCTTCCCCAGAGGTACCTGCCGAAGAAGCAGATCCTCTGAATGCACCACCGGGTTTTCACTAACCTCAAGGGGAATGTCGGAGAGAGCAGGCACAGCCGAAAAGGATTCAGCTCTTACTTTACTCACCTTCTTCTTCAAACTCTGCTCAGCCAAAGGACTCCCGGAACCCTCTATCATGCCTCTAGCCAGACATTTGAGTCTTTGATTTTTAAGGTAAAGATTTAAGGCCGACAGATGACTATGCAATGTCTTGGGCACAAAGGCCTGACAACCAGAAAAGGAACAGTAGTCGTGAGAAGGCCCCAAACAAAGCTTGTGACTATTCTTACGTGGAATTTGCCTTCCACACCTACAATTGCCCTTCCTGGATGACATGAACAGCAGCAAGCAGCAATAACAATAAAATAAATCCCCTATGGGGTACTTATCTGAAGCTGGAAAATAAAACCAATGAAACCAGTCCAGCTGCAGACTGTACACAAGAGTCAACCTTTCTGAATGGTGGTGAAAAAGTTCTGAGGATGGTACATATAGATGTCCCTTTTATGGCTGACATTGTCAGTGAATTCATATGACATCCCACATGCTGGCAGTAAGCTTCTGTATACAATCCGGACACTGGGTCTACTGGCAAACATAACCCATATGTAAAGAAAACTGCAACACTGAATAGATGGACATCCACAGATAACCATTGCTTCACCACAGTAATGTGCAGAGGTAGACACAATTTGATGAATTTGGACTGTCACCACAACACAGACAGGAGATAATGCAATGATGTTGCATAACCAATTGGACCCAGTCAAGCATGCAAAGTGGAGTTTTACGTACGGGACAATTTTTTTGTGGGACATGTACCCCTTTTCTTTTTTTTATTCCTGAAAAGAGTGGAATGTCGGGGAACAAACCTAGGAATGCAAAGGTAGGGTTGGGTAAGGAAGCAGCTGTAGACAAATAGGACATACAAGACAGACACAGGGATGGTGATGCAGAGAAAAAGGTTAGGGGACACCATGACTGGGGATAGGTAAGACAGATTGAAGGCACATGCCCGCCAAAGTATGGAAACAGTGAGAATCTAGTCCTCATCCTCAGGACTGGCATTACTATACCCTTCCTCACCTGTCTGTGAGACTGCTTGACATGGGAGTCTTTTTTCGATTCTTAGGAGCACTTTCTCCACTCAGCTGATGCAAGCACCAAGGCCATTTCCTACCAGGTCTCGCACCGTCCCTGGCAGCTCCTGATATGTGGCAATCTCCACTCCAGTATTCCCGGAGGGTAGAAGTGCACCACCAGTCAGGGCACTGCTACCTGACAAGGAAGGACCAGGTAGGGTAGGGGTTGTGGCGGCAGTACTGCCAGGATGTATCCCAAAGATGCTGAGTGTTAGTGCGGCAGCCAATGGATGGCTGGCAGGCAAAGCCACGGAAGTTGGCTTACCTCCCAGTGCTAAAATGCATTTGTTTTGTTGCCAGAAAGGAGAAAGTTATGACATCAAAATGGTGCGATTCCAAGTAAACCAAAAATTAATAAATAAAGAAAGATAACGGGTAGGGTGAGACAAAAAAAAAAAAAAAAGACGATTAGAACAATTATATGTCACATTCATTGTTTACTACAATAGAGTAATTTATTATCCTAGCTTTAGAGCTTTCACACTCGCAAAAATGATTATGAAATGTTACAAGCAATTCTTGGAATATTCATATACTGCATAGACCGTTTCAAAGATACTACACAGTAAGTTAACAGCATGGCATTAAAACCAATATTGCTACATTTCAGCTGTCAACATACTTGTTGAATGTGTAACTAGAAGTTACTTGTGGGAACTGAACCCACATAATCTGAATACACTACTGCACTTGCCTAATACAATCACCAACAGCTACAGGGGAAAGCATGCATGTTTGCTGCTACAGTTAAGGTATGCATGCTGAAGTTGATACTGATCTATGGAATCAAAATAACTGACGCAATCAGGGTCAGTTGTGCTGCAGACATACTCCTTCCCTCACTGAGTGGCGCCACTCAGCATGTGCCTCCCTGTTTGCTGTGATTTCCTCTGCAGCTATAAAATACAGAAGGAGAGAAGAGGAGACATGAAAGCATTATGCATAACATTCTTTGCCATCTACACTATTCCATATAATTTCAAGTTGCTTGATCCCTATACAGACAGAACTGGGGGTGTTAGCAGTCAGAAACTCATCCAACCACTGGTCAAGTTGTGCCTGTTTGCACCTCTTAAGGTCACTGTAGTGGTGCCTACATTGCTCCGCACTACATGGTATGCCAGTTGCACTAGAGACAGCCTTGGCTAGAATATTCCAAATCTCAACATGAGACCCAGTACAGTGCCCCCACAGCAGCCACAGCTGTAGCATTTGACGAGGACTGTAACAAAGATTTCAGACTCCTCCACACCCCACCTCTGTGCCCTCAATTTGGCACCATCTGCCATGTCTGCAGATGTCCTCCACCAACAGTAGCGATGGTTTCCAGCCAATCTGTGATCTAGCATTTTAAGACCAGTGCACAAACATGCACAACCATGCCAACTGCATTAACAAGGTAGTAAGCAAAGAGAGACATTGCCAAGCAAAGAGAAAGGGAGCTTATGAAACAGCAATGATGACCTGAAACTTGGCAGTGATCTTTGGCATGTGTGATGCTGCACATGGTCACACTTGTCCAGTGGTCAACACTGTAATGCTTAATGGCTTGTCTTGGCTTTTAAGACTTGACTTTGGAGGGATCAGTGGAGTGACTTGGCACATATTTTTTTGGGACATGCACACTACTAAAATAATTTCTACAAGGTTGGATTCAAACCTATACACAAAAAGAATGCATAAATTTCCACACAGGTGATTATTCCTTATTGCCACAGAAGAAATGTTTGTCAACCATGGTGATTAAAGATACAGCTTAAAGACTGAATGGTATTATACATCAATTAGGTCTGTGTATGCGTGCCATTAAAAGGTCTTTGTCATGAATTCTCAGTTGTGATGCAGGACTAAAGCCTGAAAATATATTGGAAATGGATAGACTTGCATGACTTTAATAACAGAGTTCAGAGTTAAGATACATACCTCACAATACATTCTGAGTTACAGTTATAATTGAGTTACTGGAGGGGTCTAGAGGATTGTCAGGAAAAGTACAGTTGTGTACACTTACCATAAATGTAGATGTTCGAGTGTCTTCACTGTTGCAGTCATGACTGTAGGGTTCTCCCCTGCCGGCAGGCAGTCCTCGGTCGGCCAGAATCCCAAAGTCTGGGTCCGGCGTCGGCTGTTCAGCCATGCTCCCTGACGTCAGAGCACCAGGAGTACAAAGCTGACAGCCGACGCCATGTTCTCCAGTTTTTCTTGCCCCAGATGTCAGAAGTTCCAAAATGAGCAAAGTCCCATACCCTTTGCAAATACACCTCAGAAAAAGGGTGAAAAAAAAGGAACCACACAAAAGAAAAAATGAGAGGGGACAGGAGGGAGGGAAACCCAGAATGCAACAGTGAAGACACTCGAACATCTACATTTATGCTAAGTATATACAACTGTACTATGTTCATCGTGTTTCACTGTTGCAGTCATGACTGTAGGGTAGAATCTCAAAGCAGAAAGAAAGGGAGGCGGTCATAAAGTTGAGGGAGCGGCTGTAAGACCCTGCAAGACTGCAGAAGCAAAGCCTGCCCTAGACTTAGAGTAGAGAGGTAGATTGTAGTGCTTGGAAAAAGTATGCACTGAACTCCAAGTTGCAGCTTCCAAAATGTCTTTGGTAGGAACTCCCCTGAGGAAGGCAGCTGAAGTGGCAGCAGCTCTGGTAGAGCGAGTCCTTATACTCCCTGGGATCTGCTTTCCATGGTGTGAATAGCAAAATCTCATTCCATGAGCAATCCATTTAGAAATGGTCTGTTTTGAAATGGCTTTACCTTGGGAACTTGAAGCATAAGAAACAAACAATTGCTCTGATTTCCTGATGTCCTTGGTTCTGTCCAGGTAAAAACATAGTTGTCTGTGTACATCCAAGGAATGTAAGATCCTTTCCTCTTTATTTTGAGGAGTGGGGAAAAAAGTTGGCAAGTGGCTAGTTTGATTTAAAGCCACTTTGGAAACCACCTTAGGCATGAAAGTAGGATTAGTCCTTAAAGACACCCTGTCTTGATGAAAAATAATATAAGGTTCCACAGCCATAAGAGCTTGCAACTCTGAAACCCTCCTAGCAGAGGTCAGAGCTAACAGGATGGCTGTCTTCCAAGATAAAAACTTGATGTCAGAAGAGGCAGCAGGCTCAATAGGAGGTAAGGTGAGCTTTTCCAAAACATAGTTGAGATCCCAAGCAGGAATGGGAGGAGATCTAGGGGGCCTTAAGTTCTTAGCTCCTCTAAGAAATTGTCTCATGAGCTGGTGGGAAAAGATAGGAGGGTCTGTATTATAATGAGCAGAAATAGCAGAGGCATGTATCTTTATGGAAGAGAAAGAGAGACCCTTATGTAAGAGGTCTGACAGGTAAAGTAAAATCTGAGGAATGTTAGGAGTAAGAGGATCAGAATCCTGAGCCTGCATCCAGGAACAAAATCTTTTCCATTTTCCAGCATAAGACTTTCTAGTGCTAGGACGTCTGGCTTCTAAAATGACATCCATAACCTGTTTGGGTAGGAGAGAATGAATCAAAGATCCTGGATTACCCAGGCCGCCAGGCTGAGAGTTTTTACATGGGAGTGTAGAATCTGACCCTGGTGTTGGGACAGAAGGTTCGGAATCTGTGGTAAACCCCAAGGGGGCTCTAGACAAAGGTTTTTCAGTGTTGGGTACCAAAACTGTGGAGGCCAATTTGGGGCCGGCAAGATTATCATCTTGGGCTTGTCCTGCTTGATCTTTAGTAATACCCGTGGAAGAAGAGGAAGAGGCGGAAAGGCATATCCCGAGAGGTTTCTCCAACTGAATGATAGAGCATCCACTTTCCAAGCTTGATCGTGGAAAGTCCTGGTGCAAAAAGTTGATGATTGAGGTGGGATGCAAAGAGGTCTATGTGAGGACATCCCCAGACTGCTGTAATCATCTTGAATATTTTGGTATCCAACATCCATTTGTGTGGATCCGAAAGGTTTCTGCTCAGACTGTCTGCCAGGAAGTTTTGCTTCCCTGGTAGAAACTGTGCTTGGAGGTCCAGATTGCAAGCTAGAGCTGTGTTCCAAAGATCCATGGCTAGTCTGCAAAGGGGATAGGAATGAGATCCCCCTTGCTTGTTTATGTACCACATAACTGTGGTGTTGTCTGTCCGTATCAGTAGTTGTCCTGGTTGTAGAAGATTCCTGAAGGCCAATAGTGCTTTCTTAACGGCTAACATTTCCTTTAAATTGATATGCAGGTGTTTCTGATCCTTTGTCCAAAGGCCCTGCAGACAGTTGCCCTGAAAATGGGCTCCCCATGCATAATCTGAGGCATCCGTGGTTAGAATCTGAGTGGCAGGAGGCAGACAGAAGGGTTTTCCTTTGTTTAGAGTACATGCCTTGGACCACCAAAGGAATTCCTTTTGAAGACAAGGCAGGATGGAGATCAGTATGTCTAGACTGTGGCAATGCCGAGACCATACACATTTTAGGTACCACTGTATTTTCCTCATATGAAGTCTTGCATATGGTACGAGAAGGATGCAGGAGGCCATGTAACCCAGAGCCTGCAGGAATCTCCTTGCAGATAGCTGAGTTGAAGTTGCCAAGGTTTTGAAAGTTGAAGCCAGCTGTAATTGTTTTTTGTATGTCAGGAATGCCATCTGGGTTGTTGTGTTTAGAGAAGCGCCCAGAAAAATTATCTGTTGTGAGGGTGTCAAATTTGACTTTTTTATGTTTACAGTGAATCCCAGGAACTTGAGAAGATTCTGAACAAACTGTGGATGCTGGAGTAAGACATCCTTGCTGTCTGCCTGAATAAGACAGTCGTCCAGATAAGGGTAAATTTGAATTCCCTTGAGTCTGCAATAAGCTACTACTAGAGCCAGGCACTTGGTGAAGACCCTGGGCGCAGTAGACAATCCAAAGGGCAGCACAGAGAATTGGTAGTGCCTCGATCCTGCCTTGAACCTGAGGTATTTTCTGCGTTCCTGTCTGATGGGAATGTGTAAATATGCTTCTTTTAAATCCAAAGTTACCATCCATGCATTTTTGGTCAGCATTGGCAGTAGCTGCTGTAGAGTAAGCATCTTGAATTCTGGTATCTCTAGAAAAGTGTTCAAGACTGATAGATCCAGAATGGGTTTCCATGAATTTTGCTTCCTGGGGACTAGAAAGAGCATTGAGTAAAAACCTTGTCCCATCTCTGAAAGTGGAACTAGTTCTATGGCTTTCATAGCCAAGAGAGCTTCCACCTGGTTTAATGCCTCTGACCATTGATGTTTTGGAAGATCTGGCCATCCGCTTGGCCTTGGTGGGGTATGAAAATGGAATTTGTAACCTCTTGAAACCACATCCAGAACCCACTTGTCTTGGGTTATATGAGTCCAATTTGGGTGAAAAGGAGAAAGTTTTCCTCCGAGAGGGGCTTCCAGGCAAGAAGTTCCTGCAGCCCAACAGAGGGAGTCATTGAGTCTGTTTTCTATGAGCTTGAGACCGGTCTTCTCCTCCCCTAGGGGAGGAAGCAGTCCACTGTCTTGGTCTATAAGAGGCTTGCGTTTGAGGCCTACCTCGGGGGCGTCTATATCTACCCCTCTGAGGCCTGTCTGAATTGGGAAAGGACCAACTTTTTGTAGGCCAATTCCTGCTAAATCTGGGTGGCTGTACTTGTAAGAAATCTTTTAACTGTTTGCATGGACTTAGCCTTGCCCTCCATCTTTTTAATCACCTCTTCAGCTTTAGATCCAAATAAAACATTATGCTGAACAGGGGCATCCAATAATTTAGCCTTTACCTGATCTGGCAAATTTTGTTCCTTTAACCATGCATGCCTTCTAATTACTGTGCCAGAGGCAGCAGCCCTACAAGAAGCCTCCAAGGCATCAAATCCACAGTGTAAACCATGTTTCCCAACTTGTTCAGTGGCATGCAATAAGTCATGTAGTTCCTTATCCTCTGCACAGGCGGAAATGGAAGCTAGCTTTTGCTTTAAAACAAACAGGAGAAATTGCTGGTATTTCAGCATATGAAACTGACAGTTTAAAGCCCTAGTAGATAAAGTAGCAGAAGTGTACACTTTTTTGCCCCATCTTTCTAAAGATCTGGAATCCTTCTCAGTGGGAATGGGTTTTTTAGCAGAAGCGGCCTTAATGCCCTTAGGACCCTGAGAAATTGTTTCAGGGTCAGCAGTAGGATTCTTGAATAAAAATTGGTGGGAATCAGGAACCCTATAGTATCTGTCTGGCTTAACAGGAGCTGGAGGAAAAGAGTCAGGAGTTAAGTTAGCCTCCGAAAAAGCATCATCCACAATATCCAAAATAGGAGGAATAGCCAGGGGCCTATGTTGGGGAAGAAGAAGAAGAAAATCCCTTAGTCTTTTCTTAGATTCAGAGTACTCCCGTCCTTTCCAGTGGAAATGTTCCCTCATTTCATGCAAAGTTTCCCCAAAAGAGAAATCCTCAGGGGGAGAAGCTGAAGGAATGGATTCCTCAGCATCAGAATCCTCATAAGGAGGGAAAGAATATTCCTGGTCAGAAGAAGAAACAGAAGCCTGATCAGAGGAGTCATAATAAACTTCCTGCCTTGGCCTTTTATCTGGAGGGGGATGTGAACCCCTAATCATGGTAATTAAGTCCTCCGCCATTTTAAGTAACTGTTTCTGATACTTGGGAGCCGGATCAGAAGAGGCCTGGGTTGCAGTCTTTGATTTGGAAGGAGTCTTTGCCTTTGTCTTTGGCTTTGCCTTTATAAGAAGCTGAGTAGGCCTGAAAACCCCTTCGGAAGCCGGTACCTGCACAGCGGCTCCGGACCCATCCAAAGGAGCATTGTCCGAAGGTCCAACTGAAATATTCAAAGGCCTAGTTGGCTCCTCGTGGGAGTCGTTTCGGCTATCTGTTCCAAAATGGCCCACGACAGGGGCTGCAAAAGCGCCTCACTGACGATGGCCGAACCTGAAGCTGGCTCTGCTTGTGCGATATCATCTGATTTGGACCTCGGAGGCCTGTCTTTGTCCTTGCGTCGTTTGTGAACTCCGGTAGCCGGAACCATATCCGACGACATTTTGTAATTAAAACGCCTACCGAAGTAATGAAAAGCAAAATCGTACCTTCGTTTAATAGTACATTGATTGAATCTAGCACAAAACCGACAACTAGCTACGTCGTGGTCAGGAAGGTAAGCAAGGAATACAGTAAGAATGAAAATCCTTATGAGGTATTTGCTTCCCACATGAAATACAATTATTAACTTTTTCTGACATCGGACTGAAGCAAGAAAAAAGTTTCCCCAACGGGGTACTTAACTTTGAGTAGGAGAAGAAAGTCTTCGGACTGAAGTTTGATTCGAAATAATTGTCAGGAGTCAGCCGACCGGCACTTGTGAACTGCTATCACCGCACGGCAAGAAAGACTGGAGAACATGGCATCGGCTGTCAGCTTTGTACTCCTGGCGCTCTGGCGTCAGGAAGCATGGCTGAACAGCCGACGCCGGACCCAGACTTTGGGATTCTGGCCGACCGAGGACTGCCTGCCGGCAGGGGAGAACCCTACAGTTATGACTGCAACAGTGAAACACGATGAACATCTACTGTGTCCATCAGAGATATGTAACTCCACGTTTAATTACATAATCATCGTTATGCTAAACCAGTTACACACAATCAGCTGGGGCTCATATGTCAGTCATTAATAAGATATACACAAATCAGAAATTCAGACCACTGCACACGGACCAGTCAGAATAACAGTAGACAAATCCTTTATTAGAAACTAAGCGCTTTCACCATTCCAAATGGCATCTTCAGAGTAAAGAACTCACACATCACACCCCTTTTATAAGACAGAATCAATTGAATAATTGAGTAATTAATTGATAAATTAGAAAATTGATTTTATACATTAAAATTAAAAGGATACACTGAAAAAAGCCAACTAAGAAATAGTTAAATCAACACATCATTGCCATTGAGTCCATAGAAACATTCATTCATATTGATTACTTATAACCTTCACAACACAAACATTTACAACTTAATAAATTGAATAAATTAATTTTATATATATATATATATATATATATATATATATATATATATATATATACCAATATACATATTGAAATAAATATCAAAATTGTTAATACATTAATAAATATATATATAAATATAAACATAAATATGAATACAAATATAAATATAAATATATAAAACTATTAAAACATTTAAAATCAATAGTCAAGACAATCAAATCTGATAATATTTTTGCTTAAGCACAAGTTTCAAGGAAATATAATCATTAAGGCCAGGCTCCTTCATTGCATTTAATCTCAATTGCCACTCAACCTCCAAGACAGCGACCCTATTGTTCACATCACCCCCTTGGTCAATATGCACACGATCAATAACAAAAAAATACAAACTTTTTAATATTAGTACATCTGACACTATGCAAAAATAGCGCTTTATGGTCATCTTTCTTTTTAATAGCTCTAACATGCTCCATGACCCTGTCTTTCAGTCTACGAGTGGTCATCCCTACATAGAATGCGTCACAAGTACTACAGGTTGTCAAATGTACTAAATTTTGGCTGTTACAACCACATGCTCCAGGGCAAGCTAAGGTGCGTGGAAATAATTAATAAGATATACCTACAAACGTCTATGCAAGCAGTAATGAAAGTTTTCCATCAATCAACCTATTATGCATAGCTACTGGTATGCTGTACTGTCTTTACAATCAAAGTTTTGGAAGCAATGAGTGTGACACCCTTACTAAACTGTACAGTCTGTTGGATTTGAACCCTGGCCCACACCTGTGTTCTAACCATTATCTCACTGCACATACACCTGGGGCTACAGGGAAATCTAGGCAGGAGGTGCATTTTTTCCAGTCAGTACTAGTCAGAGTGCTAACAGCCGTGCATCATCACTGAGCCTGACTGTGCAGTGGAAAGTGCACCAAATAACATTTTTCACTTTTTTCCTTAAATAGTGAACCATGTTTGTACACAGGTAGGCAACACACACATGGAAAAGGAAACGGAGAACACACATTACACATGTGCAAGTACTCATTAAGACTTCTCACTAAAATTTCTACTGTGGGACTCAAACAGTGCTTTATCTCTGTTCTCTTTTTTAGCTCACAGTGTTTACACTTTGTGCCATATAGTCAGTTATCTAACAGGTAGAATTTCTTCAGTCATTACTATGCCTGATGCTGACCGCCACACAATGCCACTAAGTGTGTTTATGCTCTGTAAGATGACTAAAGTTACATTTTTCACTTTTTCCTTAAACAGAGAACTGTATTTCTATAATGCCACATGCTGCACATGTCGTAAAGACAAAAAAATAAAAATAAAAAAGGAAAACAAAGGTTAAACAATTACACAGCTCTAGATCTGAAACAATGCACCATTGCACTTACACAACACAGTTGCAGTAGGTTCTCTTTGCCACAGACACAGCTTTGCAATAACAATCAGTGTATATATAAACAATTCACATTTCTTAACCAGTTATACAATTGGACATTCTTACTTGACTGTACATGTGCAGATAACATTTAGTGGAATGAGTGATTACACAACACTTAATATGTTTTCAAAACTGCAGCTCTGCCTTCTCTTTATATTTTGGGAATCCTTCCTTTATCCTGCTTTACTATCAGACATGCAATCTCTAGTGTATATCCTCTTATTTTTCTATCAAGGTGGGATACAAATGCATGGCAGTGAACAAAGTTTTCAGCAAAGGCAGGAAAACTGATATTATGACTAAGAAATATACATGCTAGTAATGAAAAAAGAAGTAGAACAAACCACTGCTTGCACTCGTAAAAGGCACGGAACTGTGACAACTGTAGCAACAATCCACAAAGATGTACGTTAATCCACAGGAATGGTACATTAATCCACAGGAATGGTACTTGTGCTAGTTCACCAACTGAGATCGTGTAAAAAACGATATAAATGATAAAACACTCACAAAAGCTTATAAAAAGCAATAAAAAAGTTTAATCACCACATATAACGTTAAGCGCTTTCACTCGTACACCACGAGCTTCCTCAGAACAAATTGCACTTCCTGTCATTCATTTTTAAAAAACCAAAATTGGCGCCAAAATGCGAAGAATTCTTTAAAGCGAAAATGTTCATTCATTATTTTAAATTTTATATAAATTACCTATGTGATACAAATTCGACTATTCTATGCAAAAAATATGGACTAAAAGTATGAAATGTAAAATTATATCACATTATATGCAAATTAAGAACATTTTATGTATGTCTCAGACTTCACCATATTATTACATAAATATAGTGAATAAATATACTAACTCTAAATGTCTCTAAAATATATACATACTAATTGCATATTACTAATACTACCTATTATAATCTTTACATCAAATTTGCAGTGTAAAATAGTGCAAATGTAAGAAATATGAACCAAGGAAATCACAACCCTTCATTAATTTCTCAACATCAATAGTGGCTTAACAGTGATGTAATCATTTATTCCAGGCCACGTCATAGCGTCAGTATATATTTAACACCAATACTCCCTATAAGCCAGGGTATTTTTTATGTTACCCCCTCTAGGATTTACCTTAATTCTTTCTAGAATTGCAAACTTGAAAGAATGTTCAGTGCCTGCTGCATTGATGTGTTTGTATAACGCATTTTTCACATCTTTAGTTCTTATGCTATACATATGTGCGTAAATCCTTTTTCTAAATTGTCTCTCAGTCCTACCTATGTAGTAAGCAGGGCAAACGTTGCACTTAGCTATGTAAACTATAACACTGGTTTTACAATTACCCTGTGTCGGTCTAATTATGGTGTTTTATGTTTTCGATTTTGTTTTGTATGTTTTCGATTTGCTTCCTGAAATTATAGGACGAAATGGGGGGTTAGTAGTATCTTTGTGGGTTTTCGGAATAACCACAATGGTGGCAATAACCGGATCTCTGACTGACATATAATTATACGTGTCCTCATTAATTCTGTTCTCGAATAAGTAATCTTCCAAAAACATGTCAATCCTTCTATAAGCTAAGTTCACTTCGTTCAAAGACGCAACAGTATAGTTCCCTGAATTATGCAAGATGTTATGTATTATACTACTATAGGAAATGGTATCGTAGCAAATCGAAAACATTTCGGATTGGGGAGGTTGTTGACAAGTTACTTAAACCTATATATTCCAAAATTTCTCATTTGACAAAGGATTCATGGGAATTCTTAAAGAATTATCCTGTCACTACAGAGAAACATAACATCTCTTTTTCATCAGTGGATGTTGTTGATCTCTTCTCAAGTATTCCACAGGAACAAGGGTTAGTGGCCTTGACTAATAGTTTAAGAAAATATTCTGGGATGTCTTGGGATAGAATTTCCCTTTTAGTAGAGCTTACGAGTATAGTATTAGAATATAATTTCATTTTCTACGAGGTAGAGATCTTCAGGCAGACCAGAGGGGTAGCTATGGGGGCGGCGTGCGCCCCCATATATGCCAATTTAGTCTTATTGGATTGGGAAGAGGCTTCCATCTTCAGTAGTCCTTATTTTGTGAACATGAGCTACTACTCCCGTTTTTTAGACGACATATATATTTTGTGGAAAGGTGATACCCAGTCTTTTCTTGAGTTCGTCGACTACCTCAATCACACTAGCGACTTTTTAAAATTTACCTATGAATACAGCACTCATGGGGTTGCATATTTGGACACCTTTGTCTATTTAGAGGATGAACATTTCAAATCCAAGATTAATAGGAAAACCACATTTTCCAATTCTTATTTAGATTATAACAGCAATCACCCTATGAAACTTAAATATAATATTTATAAAGGACAAATCATTAGGGCGTTAAGAATGACATCTGATAAGGAAGATACTGAAGTAGAGTTGGAATTCATTACAGGATTATTTAGAGAATGGGGATATGATGAACGTATGATGCATGACACAGGCATATATGTTCTCAAAGAGTGGGGACACAAATATACACCTCTTTTAGGTTCAAAGTATGTAGACAGTGTGTCTACATTAGGAACAGAAGAAAGCAGTATCAAAGTAAATAATACACTTTTTAAGAGGGCATGCATAGTACAATATGGCCCCTTCTCAGGTCATGTAAAAAATGTATTGACTAACAACTGGCAAATTATATTAATGGACGAAGACACAGAAAAAATTTTGGGAACTAAACCACATTTTGTCTATAAAATGGGGAAAAACTTGAAATACTTATTAGAAAACAGTCACACACAAATGACTGTGAAAGAGAAACATACTAATAAATGTGGAACATGTGGACAGTGTAGATTTATTTGTGAGGAAAAGTTGTTTACTTTACAAAATGTCAACCACACCATAATTAGACCGACACAGGGTAATTGTAAAACCAGTTTTATAGTTTACATAGCTAAGTGCAACGTTTGCCCTGCTTACTACATAGGTAGGACTGAGAGACAATTTAGAAAAAGGATTTACGCACATATGTATAGCATAAGAACTAAAGATGTGAAAAATGCGTTATACAAACACATCAATGCAGCAGGCACTGAACATTCTTTCAAGTTTGCAATTCTAGAAAGAATTAAGGTAAATCCTAGAGGGGGTAACATAAAAAATACCCTGGCTTATAGGGAGTATTGGTGGCAAATGTATACTGACGCTATGAAGTGGCCTGGAATAAATTATTACATCACTGTTAAGCCACTATTGATGTTGAGAAATTAATGAAGGGTTGCGATTTCCTTGGTTCATATTTCTTACATTTGCACTATTTTATACTGCAAATTTGATGTAAAGATTATAATAGGTAGTATTAGTAATATGCAATTAGTATGTATATATTTTAGAGACATTTAGAGTTAGTATATTTATTCACTATATTTATGTAATAATATGGTGAAGTCTGAGACATACATAAAATGTTCTTAATTTGCATATAATGTGATATAATTTTACATTTCATACTTTTAGTCCATACTTTTTGCATAGAATAGTCGAATTTGTATCACATAGGTAATTTATATAAAATTTAAAATAATGAATGAACATTTTCGCTTTAAAGAATTCTTCGCATTTTGGCGCCAATTTTGGTTTTTTAAAAATGAATGACAGGAAGTGCAATTTGTTCTGAGGAAGCTCGTGGTGTACGAGTGAAAGCGCTTAACGTTATATGTGGTGATTAAACTTTTTTATTGCTTTTTATAAGCTTTTGTGAGTGTTTTATCATTTATATCGTTTTTTACACGATCTCAGTTGGTGAACTAGCACAAGTACCATTCCTGTGGATTAATGTACCATTCCTGTGGATTAACGTACATCTTTGTGGATTGTTGCTACAGTTGTCACAGTTCCGTGCCTTTTACGAGTGCAAGCAGTGGTTTGTTCTACTTCTTTTTTCATTACTAGTGTATAACAAACGCTGAGTTCTGGAGTCGATCAAGAAATATAAATGCTGGGTGTTTAATTTTTTTAAAAAGCTCAATGTTGTTCGTTCCACTCTTTGTAAGTGTATCCTCACTGACACCCACTTCAGGGAAGGGTGTATGCAAATTACTGTGTTTTGCTTCAGACTAACCATTCAAAGCTGCAAGCCATTAGCACCTAACAATAGTGTAGGGGCTGTACTAGGTTTCCATTTGCTACACAAGGTAAAAAGTTTGGTATTCAGCAATTCTAATGAGTTCACATATCACTTGCATCTTCAGAGTGCTCAGAGGGCTAATTCTACACTAAAAGGTAACAGTGTAACTAGGGAACTTGAAGGCGAGGAGACTGTGACTTCTACTCCTTTGAAGGACACTTCTGTAAAGAAGCATATATTTTGCTCAGATAGGTTTCTCTTATTCAAGTACACTTGCATTCTAACACCTTAATGCTGGCATAGGCAGTTTTTGTAGTACTTTACATTTGTGAGATGGGAAGCTTATGCTTACAGCACAATACATTGTCACCATTTGCGTTTGCATTTTAACCTGATATTGGAGACAACTGTATTGCGTTTTCCTCCAATGCAAGGTGCTGTACATGTGTCTAACAGTGCTGTAAGGCTTCTCAGATTTCCCAGGGCAACCTCCAAAACAGTGGTGAGGGCACAGTTTAAAGCGACTAGCACTCTACTTTGTATTCTTGACAACTTGGCAATAACGGTCATACAATACTCAATGACAGAACTGTGGTCTTGCGTACAGGAACACTAACAAAATGGGTGTTTGTCTTACATCTGTTGGAGGTTTGGGAGAGGCAACCTACCACTCTGTTCTAAAGAGAAAGTGTTTTTAAGTGCTATACGTTGATAATGGGTACACATTCCAGGAGTTCAGCAGCCCAAATACACACACTATGAGGTTTCTTGTTTGAGCCTAATTAGAGCATTCCTCCATGGGTGTGTGCACATTTCATCTGGGGGTCATCAGCCATTTGGCCAATTCATTTCCTGCATCCCCAGTAAATGGCCTTGTGGACAATCACTCCTGGAAAATCTCTGGCAGAGTTGTGAGGTGAAAAAATACAAAGCTGCCGGACTATCAATGCCAGATAAATTTATTTCAAAAATGGATCACATATGCAAAGCTTTCAGGAAAATTCCATTCATCAGTGTGTATACGGAATTAATTGCATTAAATGTCTTTATACTTATCACATGACAACACAAAACACCAATGACTTTCCTCACAAAATTTGTTCAAACAGTTCATCTCTAATAACAATTTAAAGCAGCAGTATAAATCTTTAACATATAAAAATATAACATTTTCTTATACAAATAAGTAAGGCATGTAATAAAACTAAGTTTGATCAGATATAACTACAACTCTAATTCAACATTTTAAAACATCAATAAACCACATCCATAAAAAAATATATTCATAACTTCATTTGTTTATACCTTAAAACAGGCTTAAGGCTGACAACAGCATTCAAACCTTGGATCTTGTCGGCCTCCATTCTCAAAATCCAGTTGTGTTCAGCTATTTCTATTTTATTATTAATAATCACCCTCTCTAAGGCACTACATTAATTTTCGAATTACCTTAAGCTTAAATGTATGTTGCGAACCATTCTCCATATTATGTTTAGCAAGCAAGTTAGTTCTTTCCTTAAATTTCCTACTGTATTTGCCTAAATAAAAACCAGGCCCTAAAGACAGGTAGCTAGATGGATTGTACTGCCTGGATTAAAGGTT
This sequence comes from Protopterus annectens, assembly GCF_019279795.1. Taxonomy (NCBI): domain Eukaryota; kingdom Metazoa; phylum Chordata; order Ceratodontiformes; family Protopteridae; genus Protopterus; species Protopterus annectens. The sequence continues at coordinate 253,742,858 of NC_056726.1, forward strand.
GCATAACAACTAATTTATATTTCCTTTGAATATTAGGATGCATAAACTTATTACAACTGAAAGTATAGTTACAACAAGAGGAATTACAACAAAGAAACATACTTTTTTTTGTTTTGCTAACAAAGACATTTTTTGTAAAATTAATTTCCTTATAGCATAACCGCTGTTACAAGTTCCAACAATTTCTAAATGCAAATTTTGGTTTACTACTCAAATTTTATTCAATTCAGGTAGAGCACTCAAGATACCCCCAATTGTTTCTAATCACATTCATCACTCCAGTAGTTCTACTATTATAACAGGTGCTATAACTCAATCATCCTGCATTACTTCACTTTTGGCTTCTTTCTGATCACCAGTATTCATAAAATATGGTGTAACCCTCCCATGTCTATCATTAATAAATTGTTGACACAACTCAGACAATAGTGTGTCATTATACTATCTAATTCAAAACTCTTCCAT
>NC_056726.1:253748322-253765633 GCF_019279795.1 Protopterus annectens
GGCTTTTTAGATACCATTGTAGTTTCCTCATATGCAGTCTTGCATATGGAATTAGAAGAATGCAGGAGACCATGAACCCCAAGGCTTGCAGTATTTGCCTTCCAGATAGCAGGGTTTTCGTGGCCACTAGTTTGAAGTAGGTTGTCAAATGAATTTGTTTCTCTAGCGTGAGAAAAGCCATCTGGGAAGTTGTATTCAAGCTTGCTCCTAGGAATATAATTTGTTGACAGGGTACCAGGTGCGATTTCTTTTCGTTTATGGGTGTACCCCAGACAAGTTAGCACCCTTTGTACAAAGGCCAGATGATTCAAAAGTATGTTCTGGCTTTCTGCCTGAATTAGACAATCGTCCAGGTATGGGTAAATTTGAATATTTCTTTGCCTGCAAAATGCAATGACTGGAGCTAGGCACTTTGTGAATACCCTGGGTGCAATAGATAAGCCAAAGGGCAGTGCAGAGAAGTGATAGTGCATGTAGTCTGCTTTGAAACGAAGGTATCTTCTGCAAGATTCCCTGACTGGGATGTGCAGGTATGCTTTCTTTAAATCGAGTGTTGCCAACCAGGCATCTTTTCCTAGCATAAGAAGCAACTGGTGAAGAGTCAACATCTTGAATTTTGGAATCACCAAAAAGGTGTTTAGAGTAAACAGGTCCAGGATAGGACAACATGAATTGTCTTTTCTGGGTATCAGGAAAAGTCTTGAGTAGAAATCTTGTCCTTTTTCCTCTTCTGGTACAGTTTTGAATAGCCTTTATGCTTAAAAGAGAGAGTACTTGCTTTTGAGCCTCTGCCCACTGATTTGGGGGTAGATCTGGCCAACTGTGTGGGGTTGGTAATGTGTGGAAGTGAAATCTGTATCCTTGGGACACTATGTTTAAAACCCATTGTCCTGGGTAATGAGCTCCCAGTTTTTTGCATGTAGGGCAATCTTTCCACCCAAAGGGGCAGTCAGTTGAGGAGTGCTTGGAAGTTTTAAAATTAAGTCACTGAGGCAGTTTACCAAAGGGGAGTTTTACTACTCCTAGATTTGGAAGAGGGGGCCCCCCACTGCTTAGTCCTGTGCGTACCATGGGACTGAAGCCTGGGTGCTCTGCTGGACCTGGGTTTGGACTGAGAAGGCCTGGAAGAGGCAGGAAAGGATCAATTCTTAGAAGGCCAACTAAATCTTGGAGGTTGTACTTGTAAGAAATCTTTAACAGTTTGCATAGATTTAGCTTTTTCCTCCATCTTTTTAAGAACTTCTTCTGCCTTATTACCAAACAGGCGGTCCTGATTTAAGGGAGGATCCAGTAATTTAACTTCAACATGATCTGGCAAGGATTGCTCCTTAAGCCAAGCATGTCTTTTAAGTACAGACCCAGTGACAGCAGCCCCGCAAGATGCCTCTAGTGAATCAAAACAACATTGCAAAGTATGTTTTCCAACTTGTTCAGCAGAATGCATTAAATACTGTAAATCCTTATTTTCAGCACAATCAGGAATCAACATCATTTTCTGTTTAAGCAATCCAACAATATGCTGCTGATACTTGAACATATGAAACTGATAGTTTAAGGCCTTAATGGCCAAAGTTGCAGAAGTGTAAACCTTCTTACCCCATCTATCCAGCGCCCTGGAGTCTCTATCAGAAGGGGTAGGATTTTTGGCAGCAGTAACTTTGTTGCCCTTGGGACCATGTGAAATGGAGCCCTGTAATATCTATCAGGTTTTCTGGGAGCAGGAGGTAGTCAGGAGCCAAACTAGATTCCAAAAAAGCATCATCAACAATGTCTAGTACAGAGGAATAGCTAAAGGCCTGTGTTGGGGCAGGAGTAAGAAATTCCTAAGCCTCTTTTTAAAATCAGAGAAATCCTGACTTTCCCAACGAAAATGCTCCCTAAGAGTATGCAAGGTTTCACCAAAAGAGAAATCCTCTGGGGGGGGGGGTGCAGAGGGAATAGAGTCCTCCGCATCAGAATCCTCATAGGTAGATAACGGTAAATCCTGGTCATCAGAGGAAACAAATTTCAGAATCCTGATCAGAAGTATCATAAGCAAACACTGTCCTAGGTCTCTTACAAGGGGAAGGTTGGCTTCCCCTGATTAAAGTAATAAGGTCTTCAGACATTCTTATTTGCTTTTTAGGCATAGAGGCCTGACCATGCAGTCTGGGCGTCAGTTTTCTAGGCATGGTTCGAGTTTTAGGCCTTGAAGAAGAAGATGACGTTGGTTTAACATGCAAGTCAGTATGCCTGAATACACCCTCAGAAGCCGGTGCCTGCACAGCAGCTCCGGACCCATCCAAGGTAGAAACATCTGCAAGTTCCACAACTGAAGCATCTCGCGGCATACCAGACTCCGAATGGGTCTCAGTAGAGGCCTGCGAATCTGAAGTAGCGGGTATCAGGGGCTGCGAAAGCACCTCACTGAGTACCGGTGAACGGGCGTCTGGCTTAGGAGAAGTGCTGTCAGCAGCTTTGGATCTAAGCGGCCTGTCTCTGTCTTTATCTTTGCATTTTTTCGGAATGCCGGTAGTTGGATGGCAGATGACATATCTGGAAAATTAAACTGAGCACCAAAATATTTAGAAGCGAAAATATACAGACGACGGATAGTTCGTGGTTTAAATAAGGCACAAAACCAACAGCGAGGTAAGTCGTGGTCAGGGCCCTAGGCAAGGAATACTGTACAAATGAAAATCTTTATGAGGTATTTGCTTTACACAAGAAATGCAATTATTTACTTTTACTGACTTCGGTTTAGAGCAAGAAAAAGTTTCCCCAACGGGGTACTTGGCTTTTAGTTGAAGACTTCGGTTCTGAAACTCGAAAACAAAAATTTCAGGAGTTGGCCGACCAGCACTTGCGAACTGCTTCTGCTTCGGGCACTGCATGGCAAGAAAGACTGATGTAATGGTGTCGGCTGCATGTTTTATACTCCTGACAACCTGACGTCACGGAAGAGGAGACTGCAACCGACACAGGACCCAAGACTTTGTTAATCAGGCCGACTGAGGGCTATTGCAAGCAGATAACCCAAATGTGATGACCGCAACAGTGAAACACGAAGAATAGCACAAAAACACAAACAAACCAATACTAAATATAAGCAGGGCGGCAAGCCCCCCTGCGCCCCCCACACCCACCCTACTTATATAGACTAATTCCAAGATCGCACAGACAGACAGAAAAAAAACTAACACCCACACATTCTACAGTCCCTCGCACATACATACAAACACCAACACATCCAACACTTACACACCAATACTTTCACCTGTCTACCCTAACTCACACGTACAACTGACAAACATTCACACACACACACAAAACCCTTACAAAACACTCACTTACCTTAAATTACACCTAAATCCACACATGACACCAGACACCATCCACTCAACACCGCATGTAATGTACCATAAAGCCATAACCGCGAATTCGAGATTTTCGGATTAGCAATTATGCACTTTCTCAATTTTAAAGGTTCAACTTTATAATTTCAGTATTTCGAAATTATAAAGTGAACCTATATATATATATATATATATATATATATGTATAGATATATATATATATATATAGGTGGACGTCAACACTGAGGTAGTGTTAAATATGAAGTAGGACTTACACAACTACACTATGATCATCATTCACATTGCCTCGTTATCACATGGGTAAATTTCCACAGCTTATCCTACATGACAGAAAGAAGGATAAGGATCCAGGAGCCCCTAAAGAATGGTCCTCACAAGCCCTGCTCTGAAACTTGAGAAGGAATCCAAGTTGAAGTGCTTTGTAAAAGTATGAAGACAGGACTAGTTTGCATCCTGTAGAATGTGTTCTAGAGGCAATTCCTTTCCAATATACCAACACAGAGAATAATGCTCTTGTGGAATATGCCTTAACCTTGCCTAGAATAGATTTACCATGGTGGCAGTAACAAATAACAGTATCAGAGGACAAAAAATGAGGAATTGTTTGCTTGGAGACAGTTGTCCCTTCTTGGCCCCAAAACAGGAAATAAACAGCTGCTCAGCCTCCCTGAAGGGCTTAGCTCTGTCAAGGTAGTAACAGTGTGCACATCAAAGGTATGCAGAATCTTTTCTCCACTGTTTTTAGGTTCTGAAAAGAACACTGGGAGATTGATAGCTTGATTTCATGTAAATTTAGAAACAACTTTTGGCATGAAATATAGATGCGTGTGAAAAACAACTTTGCCCTAATGGAAAATCAGACAAGGGATAGCCCATTATGAGAATTTGCAGTTCAGAGGCTCGCCTTGCAGATGTCACAGCAATAAGCAAAACAGTTATCTAAGTGAACTTTAAATTATCCTGAAAGGCAGGTTCAAAAGGAAAGAAGGTCATTTTTTTTCTTTCAAGAAAAGAGATTTCAAGGAGAAGGAATTTGCTTCCAAGGGAGGTCACAATTGCAATATTCCTTTCATAAACTTTGTGACCACAAAAAAAGAGATAAAAGACAAGGATCTATGGGCAGCCAAGCTGAGAAGACAGAATCATCCAGGCTGTCAGTTGCAATTGCTTCAAACTGGAATGCACCGGTTGTCCCCAACAGCATATGAGCAGATCCAGAGTGTGAGAAAGCTTGTGGTAATTGTCCTTGGCAGATTCAATTAAAAGGAAGATCCAACTCTGCCTGGGCTGAAAGAAGGTCACCACAATGATCTTCGGTAATTCTTTCTTCATCTTCAGAAGTACTTTGGGTATCAGTGGAAAGAATCAAAATGCATAAAGAAACATTCCTGTCCATGGGATTGAAAATGTGTCAATACTCTAAGCATGTCTGCAATGATGTCTCAAATAGAATTTTTCCAACTATTTTTTTTCTGAGTCTATCATGCACCCCAAAAAAATTATTTTACAAAGTGTGAGACAGGATCTTTGTAGGTTGAGCTTGGAAGCTCAGGTAACCTAGAATGTTTGAGACCTTTTCTATTTATTCTAAACACCTGGAAAAAGACGCTGCAAGTCAGCAAGTTATCTAAATAAGGGAAAATATGGATGTCCTGGTTCCTGCAGTAAGCAACCACTGAAGTCATGCACTTTCTGAATACTCAAGGTGCAGTAGACAGCCCAGAGAGTAATGCAGAAAATTAATAATTAAGGCAGACGCTGCAAATCTCCCATATTTCCCGAAGTTGGAAGTAAATGTTATGTGATAAGCATCTTTCAGATCTAAATCACAATGAAACAATGGTGCAGAAAAGGAGATAGAATCATCAGCGGGGTGAGCATTTTGAATTTGGGTACTTTCAGAAAGGTATTTAGGCAAGACCAATCTAACACTGGTCTCCAATAACAACTTCTTCTATGGGTACCAAACACATTCTGGAGTTAACTCCTTTCCACATTTGTGGCGCAGGAATTGGTTCTATAATCCCTGTTTACAATATGTGGAGTACAGGAGAGAACACGTGTAGACTAGTGGGTTTGGGGGTGGGGGTTACCCAGAAGGGGGAGGATTTTCTGAACATTGCCAACAGTAAGCTCTCTGAATTATTCTCAGCACTCATTTGTCTGAGACTATTTGTGGCCAAGCTGTTGGGTTGAGCAAAAGCCTGAAGGAAGGGGAAAGGAGAGGAGGGACAGGAGGAAGGAATGGGATGCTGGAGTCATGGCAAAGTCGTTCTTTGGCACGGAAATGTTCCAGTCTGAGAAAGGAACTTTTTCTTGGTTTGAAAGTATTATCTACCTGAAACATCCACTTGTTACCCTGACTTTTGTAAGGCTGGGCGTTTTGTTTTTTTCTGCCCTTTGAAGTCAGACGCTTTGTTATAGGAGAACCCAAGTAAAACTCACTTGTCCAAAAAGTGCCGCAAAAATCAAATATATGCTCTTAAATGAAATAGACACATTTTAAAACAGCATAAATAAGCATTTACTTAAACCCCCCTTGTCAGAAATGAAAAAAAAAATATCCATAGAAAATTCAAATAAAACTACTCTGCAATAAAATCACAATTTAATGATACAAATGGCTGCAGATGTGTTAAATCAGTAGTAAATATCACATAAATGAAGAAACAGTCAAACAATGTTATATTTAACTGTCAGAACTTCTAGATGAAACAGAAAATCAACAGAAAAAAGGCCTAGTGTTCAACTGACACCATGGAAAGTATAAGTCATGTAAAATGTTACCATAACAGTAGATGTCCTTCTCTTCACTGTTGCAGAATTCATTACATTAGGGATTCCCTGCCAAGGGTGGCCCAACATCTGGGCAGTTCACCAAAGCCTTGAAGTTGCTTTAAAGTATGCGATATGTCACACGTATGCTCCTGCGTATCATAGGGCATAAAGGTGACACCTAGATGTAACATCCTCAGAAATGAGATCTCCAGTAGGAACGCCAGTCCAGGGAAAGAGTTGTAAACATTACATCCAGAAGAGAAATGGATCGGGGGTGGAGAGAAGGAATACTGCAAAAGTGACGAGAAGGACATCTACTGTTATGGTAAGATTTTACACAACTGCACTATGTCTTCCCATATCACTGCTGCAGTATACATGACATTAGGGAGAGTGCCAAAGTTCAGGAAGAAACTTGGAAGGAGAAAGGACCCCAGAGCCCTCTAGGAAGCCATGAAGGATGGCCCTAGCAAAATCAGCTCTAGCTCTGGAGATTCCATCCAACTTGTAGTGCTAGGTAAATGTATGCAGAGAAGTCCAGGTAGCTGCCTCAAGAATAGAGTTAGTATCCAAACCCTTGAAAAAAGTACCACAAGAAGCCACGCCTAGTAGAATGAACCTCAACAGGAAAAGGAAGGCTCTTACCATGAAAAGAAAAACAAAAAAAAACAGCTTCTGAGATCCAAGAAGAAACAGTTTTGCTTGGATGCAACTAATCCTAGGAACCTAGGATGGAAATAAAGCTGATTAGACTTCCTAACAGACTCTGCCTCACTTTATAAGTTTGTTTTAATTATAACTTATTGCCATATCTTTTTACCTTTACTTTAACTAATTTTTAACTTCTCCATTTGCATATTTTTGTGAAAATTTACAAATACTAAATCCTACTCTATGTTTACATTTCTGTGAAGATTTTCTCAACAGGCCTCTAATGAAAAAGGGCTCTTAATGGCCAAGTGGACTATCCTGGTACACAAATGCCAATCAATCAATCAATCAATAAAGTCTTATCCAAATAAAACCAGAGTTGTGTACGTACATCCAATGTCTGCAGCACCTTCTCACCGGCAGATTGCAGAGCGGGGAGAAAAGCGGGCAAATGAACAGACTGATTAAGGGACAACTCACTAAACACGTTGGCATAAAAGACGGATTAGTATGCAAGAACACCCTGTCATCATCCTTATGAAACACAGAGAAAGGAGGACAAGTCATAAGGGCTTAAAGCTCAGACACCCACCTGGCAGAAATAGTTGCCGACAAAACCACAGTCTTCCAACAGCAATGCTGCAAAGAAGCTGACGCAGCAGGCTCAAAAGGAGCCTTAATCAATTTTTCCAAAACAAAATTAAGAGCCCAGGGAGGAGGAACAGGCTTCCTGGGAGGCCTAATATGAAGGGTACCTTTAAGAAAGTGTTTAGCTTCAAATCTAGAAGCCAAGGGAGGAGAAAAAGGCAGACAAGCAGAGACAGCTGATAAATGGGCCTTAACAGAAGAACAAGCCAACTCAGCATTAAGCAATTCACACAGAGAGGACAGAAGTGAAGGAACAGCCACAGAAAGTGGATCCATGTTATGAGAAAGACACCAAACAGAAAACCTCTTCCATTTGGATAAGTCGGATTTCCTAGCAGAAGGTTTCCTGGCCTCCTGCAGGACTTAAAGCACATCCTCAGAAAAAAGGTGTCTATGTGCAATCAAAATCCTATCACCCACAGAGTCAGTTGAAGAATGGACAGGTGGGGATGGATGCAATATCCCTTGTCTTGTATGAGTAGGTCCACCCTGTGAGTTAACTTGTGATGATTTCCCCTGGCTAAATGCAGAAGAGGAGGGAACCAATGCTGCCTCAGCCAAAAGTGAATATCCTGTTGAATTTTGAAACAGGACTTTTGTAATGAGGGATTGGGGAGGGAACGCATAAAAAACATTCCTTTCCAAAAAAAAGATAGGGCGTCCACCTTCCAAACCAGAGGACCTAGGACTCCGGCATGAAAATGAGGAAGTTGTCTGTTCAGAGAGGAGGTAAATAAATCTATTTAAAGAATACCCCACTGGTGAACAATGTCCAGAAACACATCCCTGTGAAGCATTCATTCGTGGGATTGGGTTAAGGACCTGCTCAGAGTATCTGCCACAATATCTTGACCTGAGGGAATGTAAATTGCCTGAAGAGTCAATTGATACTGGACAGCCAGATCCCACACCAGGAGTGCCAACCAGCAAAGATATGCTCTTGTTCCCCCTGTTTGTTTACATACTACATAACTGTGGTACTGTCATGTAAATACCTTGAAAAGTCCTGGTGAGAAAAAGAAGATGAAAAGCCTGAAGCACCATCAGAAGAGCTCTCCGATCTTTGACAGTGATGTGCTCTTTCTGTTGAAGAGGTGACCACACCCACAACACCATTATGGAGCCAAAGTCTGCTCCCCATCCCACGTCTGAGGCATCTGTGAACAGCTTCTGAGAGGGAAGAAGGGGATGAAAGGGGAGCCCTGGATTTCAATACAACTGCTGAATCTACCAGTGGAGTTCCTCTTGAGAAAAGGAAGAAGAGGAACTACAAAAGTCTAGAGGATGCACATACTGAAGCAAACTGACTTCAGAAACCACTGAAACCTCCTCTTGTGGAGTTTGGCCAGGAAAAGCATAGGGATGGTGGATGCCATGAATCACAGAGGTCTCAGGAACTCCCTGCCTGTGACTGAGGCCAGCAAAAGATGATTTTGAAAGAAAGCAGCATCAAGAACTTGGGAGGATGCAGAAAAGCAAGTATAAGCACAGTCTGAATCCTGCACCCCGGAAAAACATGGTCCTGAGAAAAATTCAGAAAAGACTTTTTGAAGTTTATTGTGAATCCCAGGCTTTGCACAAGGGAAATGGCAAAATGAAGAGTTTTAAACGAGATCTCTGGAGAGGATGCCTGAAACAGGATTTCGCCCAAGTAAGAAAATACTTGGATTCCCTGAATCCTGCAAAAAGCAATCACAGGAACTAGGCATTTGGTAAATACCCTTGAGGCAGTACAGAGGCCAAAGGGCAAAGAAGAGAACTGCAAATGCCAGGAAGCAAAAGAGAATCATAAAAACTTCCGGAAAAGGGGTGAAGAGAGATATGGAAATAAGCATTCTTGAGATCCAGAGAAACCAGAAAAGCCTGAGGAAGCACAAAAAGGAACAAAGTCTGAAGGGATAAGATACGAAAAGAAGGAAACTTCAGAAAAGTAATCAGGTAAAAAGATCCAGAATGGGTATCCAAGTGCCCTCATTCCTGGGGACCAAAAACATTCTGGAATGAAATCCCTACCCTTTTGAGCAACTAGAACCTCTTGAACAGCTCCCAGAGTCAAAAAATCCTGAAGCACTTCTGGAAAAAAGCTTAAACTGTTCTTGAGGTGGCTGAGGAATGCCCATGGTGGGGGGGGGTGGATTTCCAAACCATAAAATACCCTTGGTGAATGATGAAAAGAACCAAAGAATCTTGGGTTATGCTTACCCAGACAAGAACAGACAGAGAAAGATGAAGAGAAAGAGGAATGTGGCCGAGAAGAATTAGATAGTCAGAGAGCACCTGGTTTATCATGAAAGTAAGGCTTCTGAGCAGGAGTGGTATGTGTAGACTTAGCTGGGGGAACCCTCCTGCCACCTTTCTTGCCTTTAGGAGGAGGAGACTGCCTAACAAAATATGGTTTAGTACAGTAGTTTCTCTGGAACTTATGCACTGGTGAAACAAAAATATGTTTCAGATCCTGTAACTCCTCGCCTTTCACCTGCAGGCACTTGAATACATCAGCTGCAACAGCACCAAACATTTGTTTTCCAGAAGAGCATCAATCAACTTAGCCTTATCATCATCAGGCAGAAATTGAAGCCATAGCCAGGTATATCTCGACAGAAGCAGCAGCCTTAGATGAAGCATCTGCTGCACCTTAACTACATTTAATGGAATGGTGAGCTACCTGGGAAGAAGCCCCGAACAGACAAGGCAGAAGTCTTATCCTCAGGATCAGGAAGTTCAGAAATAACCAAAAAGTACAGTTTTGTACCTACCATAAATGCAGATGTCCGATAGGTATGCATCTGCAGTCATAACATATGGATTGTCCTGCCTCAGGCAGCCCTTCGGTCGGCCGGATTCCAAAGTCTGGGTCTGGCCTCGGCTGATGTCGCACTTTCCCCGACGTCAGAGCATCTGGGGTATAAAAGCATCAGCCGACGCCATTTTCCTCAGTTTTTCTTGCCCCAGATGCCAGGTGCCCTCTAGGAAGGCTAAATTTGGATAAATGCTGAAAAGTTCCAAACATTTGCAAATTATATACATGTATAAACAAACAAATACACCATAATAGATTCCCCCAGCTAGCTGAAAGAGGGGTAAGTACCCTAGGAATACCACAGAGGGAAGGAGGGTGGGTAATCCTGACTGCAGATGCATACCTATCGGACATCTACATTTATGGTAGGTACAAAACTGTACTATGTCCTTCAAGGATGCATCTGCAGTCATAACATATGGGTAGAATACCATAGCCAATCTGGGGGAGGAGGTACTAAGAGAAGGATGGTGTAGTTAAGATCCCCTGCAGAACTGCAGTTGCAAACCCTGCTCGGGATCTGGAGTATAAAGGTAGATTGTAATGCTTGGCAAATGTATGCACGGAGCTCCAAGTAGCAGCTTCTAAAATGTCCTTGGTAGCCACCCCTCGTAGGAAAGCTGTAGTGGTGGCTGTGGCCCTTGTGGAGTGAAGCCTGATATTTTCAGGAACTGTCTTTCCATGAAAGGAATAACAAAAGCGAATGCAATTTCCTATCCATTTTGAAACTGTTTGGAAATTGCTCTTCCTTGTACCCCAGTTGCATATGCTACAAAAAGTTGGTCAGTTTTTCTGCTAGTTTTCGTTCTGTCCAAATAGTAGCGTAGTTGTCTGTGTATATCCAGGGTGTGCAAAAGTTTTTCCCCTTTGTTCTGTGGGTTAGGGAAGAACGTAGGTAAGTGAATAGCTTGGTTCAAGGATACCCTAGATACCACCTTTGGCATGAAAGTAGGATTGGTTCTTAGTGACACTCTATCCTGGTGAAAAATAAGAAAAGGCTGCACTGCCATTAATGCTTGTAACTCAGATACTCTTCTTGCTGAAGTGATTGCCAAAAGGAATGCAGTTTTCCAAGATAAAAACTGTAGGTCTGTTGATGCTGCTGGTTCAAAAGGAGGTAGTGTCAGTTTTTCCAGCACAAAATTGAGATCCCATGCAGGTAGAGGGAGTCTTCTTGGAGGTTTAACATTTTTGATCCCTCTCAAAAATTGCCTGAGAAGAGGGTGTGAGAAGATAGGTGGATCCATATTGTATTCTGCTGAAATTGCTGAAGCATGAATCTTAATGGAAGAATAAGACAGGCCATTGTGGAACAATTCTGCTAAGTATTCTAGGATGTGTGCTAGGTTTGCCACTGTGACATCTGTGCCCTTTGATGTGCTCCAAATGAGAAATCTCTTCCATTTAGCTGAGTATGTCTTCCTTGTGGAAGGTCTGCGAGCTTCCAGGATAATGTCCTTCACCCTCTGAGATAAAACAGTTTGGTTGGGATTTAAGGAATTTTCCAGGCAGTTAGCTGCAATGTTTTCAAGTTGGGATGCAGTGTCTTGAAATTGTTCTGCGTTAGAAGAAGAGGCTATAGGGGAAGAGGCCATGAATTTGCCTGAGACATGCTTCTCAATAGTGGGTACCAGTGTTGTCTTGGCCAGTCAGGAGCTATTAGTATCACTTTTGGCTGTTCTTCCCTGATCTTCAGTAGAACCTTGTACATCAATGGGAGAGGTGGAAAGGCATATACTGTTAGGGCATTCCAGCTGAAAGAGAGAGAGTCCACCCTCCATGCTTGTGGGTGGTATGTCCTTGAGCAGAATGTCTTCAGTTGGTGGTTGAGTGGGGAGGCGAACAGATCTATCTCCGGCATTCCCCATGTCTTTGTTATGAGTTTGAAGATGTCTGGATGCAGCATCCATTCGTGTGCATCCATGGTAGTTCTGCTTAAGCTGTCTGCTAGTGCATTTTCTTTTCCTGGTACGAATTTGGCCTGCAGCTGGATATTGAGATTCAGGCACAGATTCCACAGATTCATAGCCATCTGGCATAGAGGGTAGGAATGTGTGCCTCCCTGTTTGTTTATGTACCACATGACCGTGGTGTTGTCTGTCCTTATTAACAGATGTCCTTGTTGGAGGAAGGGTCTGAATGCCTCGATTGCATGCCTCACTGCCAGCATTTCCTTTTGGTTTATGTGCATGCTTAGCTGCCCTTGAGGCCATAGGCCTTGGATACGTTTGTCCTCCATGTATGCTCCCCATCCTCGGTCTGAGGCGTCCGTGGTGATGGTCTGCCTTGTTTTTGGTTTGTTGAAAGGCAACCCTCTGTTGGACTGGCAGGCCTGAGCCCACCACAGGAATTCCTTTTGAAGGCATGGAATGATTGGTATCATGGTTTCTAGACTGTGACTGTGTTGAGACCATACACTCCTTAGGTACCATTGTAATTTCCTCATATGCAGCCTGGCATGTGTAATTAAAATTATGCAGGATGCCATGTAACCCAGGGCCTGCAGGACTTTCCTCGCAGTAAGCTGAGTTTGTCTTGTCAGAATCATGAAGTCATCTGGAAGTTGTTTTTGTTTTTCTTCTGTGAGAAAAGCCATCTGGGTGATTTTGTCCAGATCTGCACCCAAAAAGGTTATCCTTTGGCATGGTACTAGTCTTGACTTTTGGATGTTGACTGTGTATCCCAAGGTCTGTAGCAGGTGTATGGCATAGGCCAAGTCCTTTAACAATTTTTTTTTGTTGTCCGCTTGTATTAGGCAGTCGTCCAGGTATGGATAAATTTGAATTCCCTGAAGTCTGCAATGTGCAATTACTGATGCCAGGCATTTCGTGAATACTCTGGGCGCAGTAGATAAGCCAAAGGGCAATGCTGAGAATTGATAATGCTCTGATCCTGCAAGAAATCTGAGGTGTCTTCTGCAATCTGGTCGGATAGGGACGTGCAGGTATGCCTCCTTGAGATCTAGAGTCACCAGCCAAGACTCCTTGCCCAACATGGGAAGAAGTTGCTGTAGGGTCAGCATTTTGAATTTTGGCACAATGAGATAAGTGTTCAGTGCGGACAGGTCGAGAATAGGCCTCCATTGGTTTTCTTTTCTTGGTACAAGGAATAGTCTGGAGTAAAATCCTTGGCCTTGTTCTGTACATGGTACCCTTTCTATAGCTTTCATCTGAAGTAAATTGCTGATTTGTCTTAAAGCCTCTGCCTTCTGGTTTGGTGGAAGGTTTGGCATTCCGCTTCTTTTTGGCAAAGTGTGGAAGTGAAACCTGTATCCCTTGTCTATTATTTGCAATGTCCATGTATCCTTTGTAATGCAATGCCAGTTTTTTGAGAATAAAGCCAGCTTTCCGCCCAAGGGTGCTTCCAGTTGATCCCTGGTAGGCGGAATCAGAGTCAAGTCATTGGGTCTGTCCTGTAGTAGTGGTTGTAGTTGTATCTGTTGCACTACTCCTCTGGTTGGCAGGCTGCCACTGACGGCCTCTGTAGGGGCCCTTCGATTGACCTCTGCCTCTAGGGTGCCTGTTCCTGCCTCTCTGTGCTCTGGACGAGTCTGGAAAGGACCAATTCTTTGTAGGCCAGTTTCTGCTGAACCTCGGTGGTTGAACTTGCAGGAAATCTTTAACTGTTTTGCCCAGATTTTGCTTTTTCTTCAACCTTTTTTAGAATCTCCTGTGCAGGGGAGCCAAATAAATTTTGTTTCTCCATTGGAGCATCGAGGAGTTTAGCTTTGACATGGTCTGGCAAAGATTGCTCCTTCAGCCAGGCATGCCTACGAATAACTGCCCCAGTCATAGCTGATCTAAATGAAGCCTCCAGTGCATCATAGCCACATTTTAAAAAATGATTACTAACCTGTTGTGAGTTATGTACCAAATCCTGAAGGGATTTACAGTCTATGGGTTCAGGAGAAGAAAGTTTCTTATTCAGTTGATCTAACAAAAATTCTTGGTACTGTATCATATAGAATTGACAGTTTAATGCCCTGGCAGAAAGAGTAGCAGATGTATAAACCTTTTTTCCCCATCTCTCTAAAGCTCTGGACTCTCTTTCAGAGGGTAGGGGATTTTTGGCAGTAGCGGCTGCAACCCCTTTAGGGCCCTGAGAAATAGTTTCTGGGTCTGCAGCATGGGCTTTATACAGATGGAAATGAGAATCCGGGACCCTGTAATATCTGTCAGGTTTGGCAGGGGCCAGAGGAAGAGAATCAGGGGCTGTACTGACATCATTGTACACATCATCAATTACATTTAGAACAGGAGGTATAGCTAAGGGCCTATGCTGAGGCAAATGCAAAAAGGTCCTTAATCTTTTTCTAGAATCAGAGAAATCCTGACCTTGCCATTGAAAGTGCTCTCTCATGGAGTGTAAAGTCTCCCCAAACGAAAATTCTTCAAGAGGGGAGGCCGAAGGGATAGATTCCTCTGCATCTGAATCCTCATAAGGCGAATAGGCCCCTTCCTGGTGGCCTGACAAATCAGATCCATCCGTGGAGTAATCTGAGGAGTGAGGTTCAGAGGGGTCAGTCCTGGGCCTTTTGTCTGGAGGAGGTTAAGAGGCCCTGTCTGGGTGAGGTTGTGAACCCCTAATTAAGGAGATAAGTTCCTCAGCAAGGCTGAGGATCTGTGAACTAGAGGAAGGCCTCTGGGATGTAGATTTGGCAGGCAAAGCTTTTGAAAGTTTGGCAGCTTTAGCCCTGGAGAAGGCCTTAATAGACATAGAAGCTGGGGGCCTAGCTGCCCTACATGCAGGGGAAGAAATGTCCAAAGGTATGGTGTCGGACAATTCCTGAACACTAGCTTCGGTAGGGAGTTCTGAAGCCGACTCAGCCAGGGCCTCTCTGGCCCCGGTGGTCGGAAGTATAGTTTCGGAAGTAGGAATCGCCGTGGACTCTGTTTCGGCCGAAACCGAGACACTCGCGGTAGGCCTAGCCGTGGTTTCAGCCGAAACCGCGGGCCGCGAGTGTCGGTCCTTTTCCTTGCGTTTTTTGACCATATGCGAAGTCGGAGTCTCCAACGGCATTTTATAAGCAAAAGCGGCTCCAAAAAATTCCTCTGCAAACTCCGACCGACGTCTGAGAGTCCGTCGGTTGAAGGAGGCACAGGCTAAACAAGCTGATACGTCGTGGTCTGGGCCTAAGCAAGGAAGGCAGTAAGAATGGAAATCCTTATGAGGTATTTGTTTCCTACAAGTTAAACAATTATTTACTTTGTCTGACATCGGCTGAGGCAAGAAAGAGTCCCCAACGGGGTACTTAGCTTTTTTAGAAGTCTTCGGTAGCTGAAATCTCTGGATCTGACCGACCGGCACTTGCGAACAGCTTCTGCTTCGGGCACCGCGCAGCAAGAAAGACTGAGGAAAATGGCGTCGGCTGATGCTTTTATACCCCAGACGCTCTGACGTCGGGGAAAGTGCGACATCAGCCGAGGCCAGACCCAGACTTTGGAATCCGGCTGACCGAAGGGCTGCCTGAGGCAGGACAACCCATATGTTATGACTGCAGATGCATCCTTGAAGGACATCCAACCCAACCAACAGTGGCTCAAAATAGACCAAACTAAGAATAAAACCACTTCACTGCAATGAGAAACTACTCAGAATTTTAGCGTGTATCTTGTTTAATCTCCACTTTCGTCACAAATGTCTTCATCAGAATAAATTTGTTAAAACCTTGATACGATTATTCATAAAACTTGGCCAATAGTTATAAAGAATCAATCAGCAAATAATAAAATTACTAAACACACACTTTGGTTCACTTAAATTAGGTAAAAACAAAAGTGTTTACATGAGTTAAAAACTCTATTGTCCTTTTATAACCAGCAAAATAAACTAAAAAATACATTAAATTACATAATTAAAAAAAACACTAATATTTTTATTCTGTCTTTTAAAAAACATTTGATATTAATAACATAATTTAGTCCTGGAGTTCTCTTCCCCACAACTTTATTTGCCACACTGTTTCTTTTTGTTCTATTTTGTTCTTATAATCCCTCCTCTCAAATCTGTGGATACTAGAACAGAAAAAAAAATCTTTAACATTTCTCACAATCCTTAGTGTGGTTATAAAGTGCATTCTTTTCATCTTTGTTTTTGATGGAATACATATGTTCCTTAATTCTGTCTTGTAAACGTCTTGTAATCATACTACATAATAGGTGTAGCAGCCCAAACACTTAAATACACTATGTCCTCAGTGTTACAATTAAATCTACCAGGGACAGAGATGGTATACTGTAAGTGCTCCAAAAAATATAAGGACCTTCTAATATAGAGACATATTGTGCACCCCCCCCCCCCCATTTACACATCCCCTTGTTTTTTTACTAAAAAGAGTCTGATAAAGGGGACTCTTGGTGCTGTCTTTTTGTAGTAAGGACTTCAAACAAAGTATATTTATAGACAAAATTAGGGGATTTGCCTGTAACCCTGAAGAGTTCTCTATTCCCTTCCAGGATTTTCCAGCTGTTGATAATGATGATACAAACAGCCTCACTATCTAATGTGATATCCACACTACGGCCCATATCTATTTTGGAATTTCTTACTGATGTACTTGTTTTCTTGAAGAACTAATTTCTCAATATGGGGGAAATAAAACATCTCTTCAGGATTTCATTTCCTCCTCAATTTGTAACAATGAATCTCTTTTATATCCTCTCATCACAAACAAAGTAATAAATTCAATTTCTTCAGTGAATTTGTTTTTTTCTGTTGTCATCCTGGTGGGTCTGGTATACTGTCCCCTTGATATGTTCGTATCATAAATTGTGGGTGGTAACTCTTATAATGCAAACTGTTTGAAAAAGTATTTTTTTCTACAAATCCTGCTATCAAATTGTTTTATTTCTCCATTCCAACTAATAGTGATATCTGGGAAGTTAGCTTCTGTTCCTGTATCTCCTAACATAAACCTTAAAAATTCAGACTCTTGATTCAATAGATTAATAATAGTTGAACAAATCACTTGTACACCCTTCTATTATAAAAAAAGGTCATCAACAAACCTATTATAATATGCTGTCTTACTGTTTTCCATGATTGGGGTTAGAACTAGGTGGTCTCACCAAAAAAAACC
>NC_056726.1:253766133-253795889 GCF_019279795.1 Protopterus annectens
TGTGTTCTAAGAAGCTTAGTTGTGGAACTCAAGTCATAAGGGAAGGTTGGACAAGAGGTTAGTGCAGCATTTATTAAATTAATAGTTTTTTTTTAAAGAATTGTATTATTTCTGGTTCGTGAAAATGGGATTATAAATGACTGTCACTGTTTGCTACAGGTCACTTGATTTTTGGAGTTAGTTTTGCAGAAAATGCCAATATTATGCTGGTTAAGCTGTTCTTTAAAGTCTGTGTAAGCCTGCTGGAGAAGGAGTTAACTTGGGGAGATGGCTGTTCGAAGAATTAATGGGACTTGTTTAGACTACACACTTGTACATTTCAGGTAAGTGAACATTTCTATGTTTGGGAGATTTAGATTTAAACTGCATGTTATTGATGACATCTCATGTTTGGTTTCATTACTGGAGAAATGTAAGTGGGCAGTATGTGATGTACTTTGTTTCGTTGAATGGCTTGTATTATATGTTTAATTCTTTACAGGTTGCTCATTTTCCTGGACTATGAGTGCAGTAGTAGTTTCACTGTCTGTTTGTGTTAATGAAGGAGTGTTATCTCTATTGCTAACTGGCTATTTTTTAACTGATTGCTTGGTGGTATGGTTTTATAGGAGGTTTGTCATGTTCTTTTTGCTTTGCTCTGCAGGGTTTAAGCCCTACTAAGAAGATATATTAATTTCTTAGGGTTCTTGTGGTTTATTAGTTATTTATTTTTATACAATATTTATTGCCTTTTCCTTTTGTGGATAGTGACAAGTTCAGAATTAGTTTTGTTGAGGGGTTGTGAAAACAGAGTTGTCACTTTACCTCCTGGTGCTGTATGTGAAAGTGATTATGACCATGTTTAACTGCTCAGATACTGGGTAGGTTTTCCTGCTGGCTCAAAGGAAACAATGGTGCACGTCACACAAGAACATGGATGGTTTCCTTTTTTGTGTTTGAAATAATCTATCCCATTTGGTTACAGATTGACCTTACATGTCCCATGGTTGATAATTACATATTACCCCTAATGAGAATGACTGGGATCATACCATAGGTAATTTGAATTGGGCCAAGCCTAGGATAAAGCATTTAGGAGCTGCATCTGTCCATCAGTACTGTATGAGGCAGTGTGTATGTACACGTGTGTGCGTGTGTGTGTGTATATGTATATATATATATGTGTATATGTGTATATATATATATATATATATATATATATATATATATATATATATATATATATTGCATATATGCATGTGTGTGTACATGTGTATATTATATGTAAAATACACATATACACACACATGCATGTAAGTGCTTAAAAATGTTCTTCGTGTGATCGAGCTGGGTATCCACCTGATAACATAAAGGTTTACACCTAACATCTTGTGTTTGTCAAAAAATGCTTGAGTGGGGTTGAGTTGTGTCCAAGGGAGCCCGCAGGATTTTTTCCAGGGGGGTGCAAAACCCAGAGCCCCGCCCATGCAGCCCTGCCCACGTAGCCCCACCCCTACCCCCACTGCCCCTCCCCCTACCCCACACAGCCCCACCCCCACACAGTCCCTCACATACACACACACACATAGCCATTCCAGCAGTGTCCCATTACTTGGTTATTTCTCACCATTTGCCACAGACACTGTTCAAATCTATCAGTATGCATACTGTCTTATGCTTTACTTCTACAATGATTACAGATATTTGGATTTAATTCACAACTTTTATTTCAAATTTTATAGCAGAAACACTGCAGCACGCATTTCACATTTACTAAACAAAGCAACAGTCTTGCAATGAAAACAGACTTAGCATTAAAACTTCTCTGCTTTTGATACTCACATTGATGGAAACAGCATTGAAACCCACATTCAAAGAGAATGCATCTGGGCAGTGGCAGGTTAAGTTTACCTTTGGGCCGTTTTCAAAGCATATCAAATGCACACATTTTTAGGCCCATGCAAAAGTATGGTGATTCATGTTCCTGATGGGAGATAGGAAATTCACCCCGGGGATCACTTCTGTGGCTATGCTTGACAGTGGCACTGGAAAATAATTTTCTTGGGTGGTGAAAGCCAGGGTACCTTTGGTTAGGCTTGTATAGGCCCAATAGCCTAGCACCTACCTATGAAACTATAATTGAATTATATCCCTTGTACAGCACCTGCACCACCTGTTAGAGTGTATTTTAAATTTACAGTTTTGAACATTTTCCAGTAAGCAGTAAAACAATTCAAAACATATGAACCAGTAATGACAAACTGCCTAGTTCAGAACATTTCAAACATAAAAGGCCACTCAAACTTCTATCACTATAATCCACCAATATTACTCCATATGCACAATCGCTGCAGTCTGCAGAAGTCATCTGAATTCCACATTACAAAGATCTGAAACTAATGAAGAGATTGTTGCTATAAAACATACATTTCAGTGTTTCATCTACAAATGTAGTGCCCATTGCCCTAGAAGAATAAATTGCCTATGTTACATTAAAAGAAATGGTATGCTGGTATATTGCAACAGGGAATATGTAACAAGCTGAAAACTAGGTTCATAGTTACTAGGCACCAAAGGGACATACTCAGGACAGGACTGCAGCACCCCATCCCCTTAAAATACACATTTACATGCTGTGGGAGTAGAAGCTACAGCCCTCTGTAGCAAGATGCAAGTATGCTACCTGCTGTGCTACTAACACTGCTTTAAAATTCTATACTACAAGGATACCATTTGCTAAACAAAAGAGTTGCACATTTGTACAAACCTAGCATGATGAGCAGCAGTAAACTTATCTTCCCTTGAAGCTCTCAATTCCTTGAAAATAAATTCCACCTGCTAACTCTAAGTAGGTCATTTCAGACACACACACACAGACTAGAAATAAAAAGCAGAAATCTGGACACTGGAAATCTGTACATTTGACAGGTATGACAGACATAAATCTCCCTACCTACCTTGTAGTACCTCCTTAGAAAGTGGATAGAGCAAATCTTTGCGGTTTCTATCATCGTGACAGGAATGTACTGCATTCCTAAATCAAAGTATGATTAAAAGTTCACAAAATCAGTACGGTGTCATCAATCTTTGATGTCTGCCAAAGTGCTCTTCAGAGTACCTGCAATGAATGTGCACTGCCCAGTAATGACTCCTCAGTCCTCCTGCAATTGGTATGGAGTTACATTCATTGGTAACATGTCTAAATACGAATGTATATTCTTTTTTAATAAGACCCATTGCTCCTACTACTACTGGAACTGCCTGGGTATCTTTCTTCCACACTGCTCTCATTTCTGCCTGCAAATCCTGATATAGTAGGAGTTTGACTTTGTGTCTCTCTGTACATAACACACTGCAGTCAGTGGGTGTGTAGAGTTCAATGATCAATGCTACTTTTGTCTTCTTCTCTTGGACCACTAATATCTGGTTTTCTAGCATCTGTCTTTGAGCTGTTGGTAATTGAGGATGATCCCATGTGATGTAGGCGTTAGCATTTTCTATGATGCTTAAATTGCAGCTTATGTTTCCAGTGTTTTTAAGCCACTTCAGTACCATAATGTTTGCACAATGCTCAGTACAACAGTCTTGCCACATTATTATGCTTGTCAGTATACAGTGTCCTTCTACCGTATGTTGCAGCCATTAACAAGGTGTTCATCTTCAACCGTTTCCAGTTCTGTTTTACAAAACCTACATTTGTCTGTTTCTCCCACATGTGCAATGGACATTGTAAACCAATGTGTACATGATAGTCCACTATCTTGTGCCGCCAATATTGACCTTTCCTCTCTTAGTTCGAATTCACCTTGCCTTGACCATTCCTGCTTTTGTTCCTGATTAGCATGAGGTTTTTCTAGAAGTGTTCTATACTTGCAACTATATTTATGCATTTTCCACATTTTTTCATCTTCTCAATTGGTCCATCACCGACCTTGTATTCTTTTGTTTCTTGGTACATTCAGTTGCTGCCCGATTTTTATCTACTTCTAGTTTGATTTCCATTTCTGCTTGATGCCGATATGCTTCTGCAAGCCTAAGCAATGAAAAGCAGAGAAGTCATGTATCTTAGATTTATTCTCATTTTTCAAAACGTTCACTACATTTGTGAGGTCAGCAGATGTGTGGAGTCCCATGACTGCAGATCTGTACATGTAATCAATTTCAAAGGAGGAATATCCCTTCTTCAGAATGTGGAAAACATATAATCTTGGTATGCTAATGCACTGATTTTTTATAAATCATTTGGTGAGTAAGAAGCATCCTTGTTTTCCTATATAATCTATGCAACACTGAGGTCAGTCAAACACACAAAATTAATTTAGGACAGGAAGAACAAATTGGTTTATAGCTTGGATTGTGTTCCCCTAGATGTAAATGCTGTTTTCAGGATTCATTTAAGTCATCTAAAGTATTCCTTAGTAATTTTGATTTTAATTTGCTCATGCTTTATTGTTGATTGTTTTATCAGTTCCCATTCCCAAATATTTGTACTCTTGATGAAGTTGTTTTATATCACATTCTTGTACCAAACTGATGTTTTCTTGGTGCTGCAGTTTTCCTGCTTTAAAGGTTTGTTTTGC
The DNA here is from genome assembly GCF_019279795.1 of Protopterus annectens. Classification (NCBI taxonomy): domain Eukaryota; kingdom Metazoa; phylum Chordata; order Ceratodontiformes; family Protopteridae; genus Protopterus; species Protopterus annectens. The sequence continues at coordinate 253,770,693 of NC_056726.1, forward strand.
ACATTTATCAAGACTAAATGACACTCTTATATCGTCTGACTTGCAGTTGTGCTTTCAGTTCCTCCTCTGAGCTGTACAGTTTTAAATCATTGACAAAGAGAAGATGAGAGGTCTTTACACGCTGTTGCTTTCTAGGATCCAAATTATAGGGCAAAACAGAGTAGCAGCAGTAACAGAGTCACCCTGGAGTATTCCCCATTGAAGTTTTATCCCTGAAATAATAATTTGTCCTTCATCATGGCTTAATTGCAAAGTGCTCTGCCACTGTTTCATGGTCACTGTCATGTAATCGATCAGTGTAAAGTGTATGTTATACATTTTAAAGTGCTCTTTTATACATTAATGTGTGATACTATCAAATGTTTTTGTAGTCAATCCATGTTGTACTTATTCTCCACTAGGACTTTAACAATAAATGATTTTTTATTCCATATGACTTTAACCGTCCTTTTGTTCTATTGCCATAACTGAGCTTTCTTCTAAATGACTATAAACTCAGTCAGCATAAATTCCAGTGTACAGTTTATACAGTGTCAGGAGGCAAGTTATTGGCCTATAATTTTCAGGGACGTTTGCAGGTTCAGGCTTAGGTAGGAGCATTTTTTCTCATTAGCTAGGTTGATGTCTGTTCCGGGTGCGCATATAAACGGTTTACTCATGGCTTTATCTGCTAGTGATCTTGATTCTTGCCTTACTGAGATTGTCATTCCTAATGTGGTCTATTTCAATGAGACTGTTGATATGTTGTTCAACCTTTACCAAGTTGAACAGATTGCAACATCTGGGCAATGGGCTCAGAACTGTTGAGTAATTTGCAATAATGGAATAAGAAATAAGAAATATGCATGAAGAGCAAGCATTGAGTAAAATACTGCAAGTGCATTTTGTCTGGTTTCACTGACAGCGATCTTTTGAAGATCATCCAGGCAGTCAAATATTTTATCAAATTTCTGACTAACTAAACACATGAATGGATTTATATTTCTCGGTCCATCATGTCTCCACAGAAGAGGTATATTTGGTACCAATGCTCATCATTTTGGACTGTCACAGAAACAAAAATTAATCTTGATAACGTCAACAGCACTCTATATTTCAGGACCATCATTCAGATCACACTGACTATCCACTGTGCTGTGCTTCTCAGACTAAACCTTGTAAAGGCTGCTTTTGGATACTTTTCACGAATCTTTGCTTGAACACTGGATGCTTGCCATTATGAAACAGCCATCATAGCCTTGTCCGAGTAACTTGTCCAAGTCTAGGCCGTACTTTGTATCAAATGTCATTGTCAATGAATGCATAGTCTGTGCATCTTTCACAAAAATGTGAACAAAACCAATAGTTATTCTAATCATGTTTCAAAACTTTCAGTATGTTGTGTCTTGTGAGGTCAGATGTGTGCATCCCAGGATTGCAGATCTGTACATGTAATCAGTTTCAAGGAGGCCCGTCCCTCCTTCAGAAGGGGGGATATATAATGTTGGTATGCACTAATTTTTTTTATAAATCATTTGGAGAGCATGAAGCATCCTTTTTGTTTTCCTGTTTAATCTATCCAACACGTTTTGGCAGGGGCGGCTCGTGGCATCGGGCTGCCGGACTGCAGCCCCCTCAAAATAAAAATTAGAAAAGAAAACAAAACAAAATAATTTTTTTAAATTTCGCGGACTTCGCGCATGCACAGTAGTCCCGACTACTGTCGGTCTATGCGCATGCTCAAGGCAGTCCGGCAGTCCCCATAGAGGGACACAAGGAGACGTCTGTGCACTTGTAAAGTGCACAGACTCGCTGGGATTATATGTCGCGTCCGGACTGCAACAGCAGCAGTCAGAACAGTCTCGTCGTCGGGAGGGAGGTTTTACTTGGAATCTCGTCGGGAAGGAGCTTTGCTTGGGATCTCGTGGGTCTTTGTGAGTATTGCGCGGGCAGGATATGGTATGGAGAACAGACAGGCAAGTGTATGGTGCATTTTACTTTGTGTTAGCTGGATATGTTGGTGCTTTTAACTGGATAGATTAGTTTGTGTTAGCTGGATATGTTGGTGCTTTTAACTGGCTAGATTAGTTTGTGTTAGCTGGATATGTTGGTGCTTTTAACTGGATAGATTAGTTTGTGTTAGCTGGATATGTTGGTGCTTTTAGTGTGTGTGTGTGTGTGTGTGTGTGTGTGTGTGTGTGTGTGTGTGTGTGTGTGTGTGTGTGTGTGTGTGTGTGTGTGTGTGTGTGAAAATGCCCCAGGTGCTCATGGTGGTGTGGTTGGGAATACCTCAGGCTTGAACCCTGTATGCAGGTGTTAAAGACTTGAGTTCCCTACCCACCACCATTTGTAAAAAAATTACAGATTTTTGCCTCATATTTGATCTGATCTGTTCCTCATAATATCTGTGGTTTGTAAATGTTGCAATGCTTGATATTTAATGGTGTAGTAGTAGCATTGTTGCCTCACAGCTGCAGGTTCTCAGGTTTGATTCTTGGCTGGGGTTCCTTCTTTGTGGGGTCCGTATCTTCTCCCTGTGTTTGTGTGGGTTTGCTTTTGTGTCCTCCCATGTTACAAAGACATGTCTGCATTATTTCTTCCTGGGCCTCTGCTGAAAATTGTTTTTTGTTCCAAGTCAGACTGTCCTGATTAACAAATGTTAAATAAAATTGACAGGCATTTGAATTTCAGACTTCAGGTTTCTGAATGTTTAATTCCTTGCAGATTTGATGGTGCAGTGGTAGTATTGTTGCCTCACAGCTATAGGTTTTCTGGTTTGATTCTTGGTTGGGGTGGCTTCTGTGTGTAGTCTGCATCTCCTCCCTGTGTTTGTGTGGATTTGCTCTGGTGCCCTGCCATTTTACAAAGACGTGTCTGCAGTATTAATCCCTGCATCTCTGCTGAAAATTGTTTTTGTTCTGTCCGCAGTAAAATTGACAGGCATTTGAATTTCAGACTTCAGGTTTCTGAATGTTTAATTCCTTGCAGATTTGATGGTGCAGTGGTAGTATTGTTGCCTCACAGCTATAGGTTTTCTGGTTTGATTCTTGGTTGGGGTGGCTTCTGTGTGGAGTCTGCATCTTCTCCCTGTGTTTGTGTGGATTTGCTCTGGTGCCCTGCCATTTTACAAAGATGTGTCTGCAGTATTAATCCCTGCGCCTCTGCTGAAAATTGTTTTTGTTCTGTCCGCAGTAAAATTGACCGGCATTTGAATTTCAAACTTCATGTTCTTCAGAATACATAGTAGCACAACCTTTTTTTCTAGCAATTTTCTAAGTTTATAAGATGAATATTTTAAATTTGTCCCTATTTTTGGGACTGTATTCCCCCATTATTGGCTTCATCCAGGTTTTTGTGCTAAGGTTGACAGCTATGGCAAGAACTGAATTCACTGAATATGTTTGAGGGCTGTATTCCCTCATTACTGGGTTTGTCCAGGTGTTTTGTACTAAGAGGTTGACAGCTATGGTGAGAACTGAATTCACTAAATGATAGCCATTTAAGTTTCAGTCTTCCTCTCTTTTACAAAGCAGCTGATGTGGCATAGTGGTATGTTACTCTGACTGTCTTTTGCTCAGGGACCTTGGCAGTAAAATATATGGTGGCAACACAACATTTTATTCTAGCAACTTTCCAAGATTATACAAGCAATGTTTAATGTGTCCCTGGTTTTTGGGCTTTTGACCCCCCCCCAAATACATTTTGGCTTTTTCCAGTTTTCTTGAGCTGCGAAGTTGAGATGCAGTTGAGTATTGAGTAGATTTTACAAGGAGCTGAGAGCTGCAGGGGAATAGAAGTTTAGTGCTTTGCCTAGTTAATACTATAGCACAACAGGTTGTGTACTTGCTTTTGATGCAGAAGGCTGTGGATTCTACTCCCACAAGGGGTGGATGCTGCCGTACTGAGAATGTTCTCCTTGGTGAAGATACTAACTATGAGTTCGTTATCAGTTTGCCATCCATTTCCTCTTGCAATATTATTACTAGCTTATCATTTTTTTAATGTTATATATAGGCAATTTATTCCTGAGGGGCAACAGACACTTTATTTTTTGATGAAACCATGAAATATAAAGGTGATTGCTAGCAGCAACCGCTTCATTAGTTACAGATTTCTTTGATGTGGAATTATGTAGATGACTTACTTCAGAGATTGTGCATATTTACTGATAATGGACTGTAGAATTGTGCATATTTACTGATAAAGGTGCACTGTAGAATTGTGCATATTTACTGATAATGGTGGACTGTAGAATTGTGCATATTTACTAATAATGGTGGACTGTGGAATTGTGCATATTTACTAATAATGGTGGACTGCAGAATTGTGTATATTTACTAATAATGGTGGACTGTGGAAGTCTGAGTAGACTTTTTTATGATAAATGTTCTCAACTGGGCAGTTTTGCCATTATGGGTGCATATGGTTTGTTTCATTGCTTACTGGAAAAATGTTCAAAACAAATTTAAAACACCCTCTAACAAGTGCACTGTATTGTACAAGGAATATAATTTTAGTACAATGAGGAAGGTGTATCAAAGAGCACATGTATGTTTCATATGCAAGGAGCCTATGATTCGAAAACAGCCCAAAATTAATCTTTATCTGCCACTGGCAAAATGTATTTTCTTTGAATGTGGGTTTCAATGCTGTTTCAATGAATGTGGGTTTCAAGGGCAGAGAAGTTTTAATGCTAAGTTTTCATTGTGAGACTGCATTGCTTTGTTTAACAGATTACTTAATGTTTGCGCTGTAAAATACAAAATAAAACTTTCAAATGAAGTCCAACTCATCATAGAAGTAAAGCAGTATGCACATTAGTGTTTATGGTAAATGGAGTGAAATAGCCAAGTAATGGTTCATTGGAATGGCTGCAGAGGCTCCATTCAACCATTATTTTGTCGGGGGGGGGGGGGGCAGCAAACTCAGACAGGCCCAGCTGAACTATACCTCCCAACTGTCCAGATTTTCAAAGAATGAATAGATTTTTGCTTCTTATATTTGGTTTGTTGTTCATAAAATTTGTAGTTTTAATTCCTAAATGATTTGCCAGAAGTCACTAAATAATAAGTTTCAGACATCATAACCTTCATAAAAATGCATGTTAAAGTAAGAGCTGTTCTATCAACTGTCTCAATTTATACAAGAGCAATTTTTAGTACTGTTTATATGTGCCCCCAATATATTTGGCCTTGTTCAGATTTACTGCATTAACAGGTTGAGAGGTACATGCAAATAAATTGCTTTATAGAATTAGGCATAGCCAACCTCTCAACTGTCCCCAATTGTTGGCTCAAAATGTTGCTCTTCCCCCTAATAATCCCTCCGCAAAATAGCAATTTTGGAAGAAAACATGGAGGGTTTACAATTAAGAAATAACTGTAATAATCAAAGTTATAGATTACTTGAAATGCATGTAGATTCTTTTATTTTGTCAGCTGCTCAAGGTAGCAGTACTAATATTAAAGTGTCCCTTCTTTGACAGGTAGCAGCTGTATTGTGTGTCTATTTTATATTTTTGCATCACATTTTGGTCCATTTTCATAAAATTGTGTTTTTTGGCAAATTAGTGACAAATCACTAAAGACTGAAGTTAGAAAATGACAAACATTTGAGTTTCAGATTTTATACCCTTCAGAAAATTCATACTAATGCAAGACCTATTCTATTATCTTTCTAAGTTTATTAGAGCAATATTTAAAAATTGTCCTTATTGTTGGGCCTTTGTCCCACTTCTGTGTATGGCTTTGTCCAGATTTCTTGCTCTTGAGGTTGAGAGGTATGACAAATGTGTCAGGGCCATCACAGTCAGCCAGAGAGATTTCAAATTGTGACATGCTTGTTGCACCCCACTCCCCCATGTAGTGACTCTGGATGTGTCCAAGCAAGGCAAGGAGTAGTTGTATCTACCTTGGATGGGGAGGACACACTGCATAAGTACTACAGTGGCTTTTCATCTGTCCTTGATTTTGCAGAATGGTCTGGTTTCTGTCATATTTTTGTACTGTTGATTTATGCTTATTACTCAGATTTATGCTTATTACTCAAAGTGCCTGTTGCCCTGTGTTTAAGTAGCAATGCTTTAATGACCATAAGGTAAGCTTGTCTGACATCGTAAGATGCAAGTAAGCTTTAATAAGCATACTGTTAAAGAATTGCCAACATTGAAAGCCTTTCTGTTGTTGCCATGCAGAGAACACTTGACTAGATAATGTATAAGCCTTGGGTATTAAAGGACAGGATTCCATTATTTTAAAAAGCTCATTACACTTGTTGGAGACTTCCAGTCATCTCTACAGACTTTACCCGTAAACTAAATAGAATGCCAATCATGTGTAGTCCATAACCTGTACAGTAATCCTTTAAGCAATGTATCTTGAGCTTGTTTCTTGTTTGCTTTTCATTTTTTACTTTTATCATGTTTTCCCCATGAAACAAGTTGTCAGGCAGCAGGTCTTTTTTGGATAAGAAACATTTTTACAAGTGGGGGCATCACATAGATTTCTACTTTCAGCATGTTACTTGGTACTTTAATAAAGCTGAATATATTATAATTAGAACTGCAGTGCAAGGAGAAGTGGTTTGAGTTGAGTGCTTCTGGTTTTTCTTATACTTGATTTTGACTGGCATTCCAGTAATGTATTTAAAAAGTAATTTATTTTTTCATGCCTCACAACCTTTTGTTTCGATCTAGATATTAAGTAAGCTGTCATGCAGCCAGTGCATTGAAATATTTTTATTCTTCTACACTTATTTTTGTCTTGATTGGACTTTCATAATGATGGTTTGCCACCCAGGGCAGCGTATTTAATTAAAGTTTAGTTTTTTGTGGTTTTGTGCATAGCTCCTCATCTTTATGGTTGACCACACCCCTTCCCTTTGACCCCACCCATTCAGCGTCTCCTGCAGCCCCCCTGTGATTTGAAGTCACCAGCCGCCACTGCGTTTTGGGGCCAATCATCTCACAACTGTAATTTGGGAGAGGAAGAACAAACTGAGTTTCAGCGTGAATTTTGTTCTTAGAAGTCAATGCTGTTTTCAGGATTAATTTAAGTTTTCCAAAATACTCCTTACCAGGTTTTACTTGCATTTGTTCATGCTTTATTGATCCTTAATCTATTGTCAAATAGTTATATACTCCCTCTTGCTCAAGTTTTTTCATATCACATTCTTGTCACAAATTGTTTTCTTGATGCTGCAATTGTCCTGCTTTGAAGGTTGCTTTTGCACATGTATCAAGACCAAATGGTCATGTCATTCTGTTATCATCTGAAAACGTTTTGACAACTTGGTCTTTACACGCTGTTGCTTTCTACGATCCAAATTATAGGGCAAGAAAGAATAGCAGTGGTGTCACTGACAGTCACCCCAGAATTCCCCCCATTTAATTTTTATCCCTGGAATAATAATTTGTCCTTTATCATAGCTTAATTGCAAAGAGGTCTGCCACTGTTTCCTCATCAACATCACTGTAATGTAGTCGATCAGTGTAAAGTGTATGTTACATTTTTAAGCACTCTTGTCCTTGAATGTGTGGGATACTATCAGATTCTTTTTTTGAAGTTAGTCCATGCCCTACTTAGATTCTCGCCTCTTTTACAGTAAACTAGTATGATTTTAACAAATGATCCTTTGTTCCATATGACCTTCTGTATTGCCCATTTGTTCTACTGCCATGATTGAGTTTTCTTCTAAATGACTATAAACTCTGTCAGCATCAGTTCCAGTGCAGAGTTTATACATTGTCAGAAACGAGGCAAGTTACTGGTTTAGGGTAGCATGCAAGTTCACTGTTAAGTAGGAGCATTGTTTTTCCTCCTCTTAGTTCGGTTGGTGCCTGTTTGGGGTGCGTATATACATAGTTATTACTTGTGGATAAATCTTCGTGCAACAATGTTAATACTTTTAGGAAGATGTTATGTACTACATCTGAGCCTGGGGTTTTCCAATTATAGGATTTGACTTTGTGTTAATCTCTGGCTGTTAAGTCATCCCATTTTATAAATTGTCCCTTTAAACTTGTTATTATTTTACTTCTATCCATTTAGCATCTTTGTTATGTTGCGCATGATCTTCGTAAGTACTTCTCCAAAATGTATCTTTTTGTCAGTTCCTTTTAGCTCATTTCCAAATTCTCTAAAAAATTGTTGGGTCATCAATAAATTGCTTATTTTGTACTTTTCCCTTATATTTATTTGTGTATCTACTAATTTATTCTTCCTGTGCTGAGATTTGTACTTTATTTGCGATAGTACATGATACATCCTAAGCTGTTCTAATACTGCGCACTACCTTTATCACATCTATCTTTGTAAGTATTTTTGTAAATCTGTTCCCTCTTCTGTGACACAGTGACAACACCTGTCTCAATTGCTTTATAGATATTTGTTTCCATGATGGCATTAACTTTCTCACCTTCTTTTCTCTCACTACCCTGTGTTCTTATGGCTCAAAAGCGTTATCAGTTATCAAATTATCTTCATAGTAATATAGCCTGTTTACGTCTGTTATATCGCATGAATCTCTATGGACAGTCCTAATTACTTGTTTTATCAAACAAACTTTCTGGGTTTTACTGACCTTCTGAAGTCTGTTTTCATAATTTATCTTAATAATGTCTCTCTCTGCCAAATCAAGCAACTCTTAGCTCATTTTCTTCTAAACTGAGGACACATTTTTTGTTTTCCATTTGCAGTGAGCATTCTATACAAAGTTCTGTAGCATCTTCCTGTGGCACACTGTTTCATCCCATGTCATCCATTGCTCTGACATAAGGGAACTCATTGGCCTATCAGTATCACTCCTCAACATTGACTGCACACTTTGCACAGTTACAGTTTCCTGTTCCTTCTGTTGCTGCCCAGCTTCAAGTGAACACTTATACGGGTTTCCTGTGAAAATTACTAATATATTCATATGGCATTGGCATGTGTGACCAATTGCTTCCTGCTCCATTGGTTTCTTTTTCTCTCACTACCCTGTGTTCTTATGGCTCAAAAGCGTTATCAGTTATCAAATTATCTTCATAGTAATATAGCCTGTTTACGTCTATTATATCGCATGAATCTCTATGGACAGTCCTAATTACTTGTTTCACTTGTTTTATCAAACAAACTTTCTGGGTTTTACTGACCTTCTGAAGTCTGTTTTCATAATTTATCTTAATAATGTCTCTCTCTGCCAAATCAAGCAACTCTTAGCTCATTTTCTTCTAAACTGAGGACACATTTTTTGTTTTCCATTTGCAGTGAGCATTCTATACAAAGTTCTGTAGCATCTTCCTGTGGCACACTGTTTCATCCCATGTCATCCATTGCTCTGACATAAGGGAACTCATTGGCCTATCAGTATCACTCCTCAACATTGACTGCACACTTTGCACAGTTACAGTTTCCTGTTCCTTCTGTTGCTGCCCAGCTTCAAGTGAACACTTATACGGGTTTCCTGTGAAAATTACTAATATATTCATATGGCATTGGCATGTGTGACCAATTGCTTCCCGTTCCATTGGTTTCTTTTTCTCTCACTACCCTGTGTTCTTATGGCTCAAAAGCGTTATCAGTTATCAAATTATCTTCATAGTAATATAGCCTGTTTACGTCTGTTATATCGCATGAATCTCTATGGACAGTCCTAATTACTTGTTTCACTTGTTTTATCAAACAAACTTTCTGGGTTTTACTGACCTTCTGAAGTCTGTTTTCATAATTTATCTTAATAATGTCTCTCTCTGCCAAATCAAGCAACTCTTAGCTCATTTTCTTCTAAACTGAGGACACATTTTTTGTTTTCCATTTGCAGTGAGCATTCTATACAAAGTTCTGTAGCATCTTCCTGTGGCACACTGTTTCATCCCATGTCATCCATTGCTCTGACATAAGGGAACTCATTGGCCTATCAGTATCACTCCTCAACATTGACTGCACACTTTGCACAGTTACAGTTTCCTGTTCCTTCTGTTGCTGCCCAGCTTTAAGTGAACACTTATACGGGTTTCCTGTGAAAATTACTAATCTATTCATATGGCATTGGAGTACTCCATAACCTCAGTTTCTACTAGTATAACTTTTCCGCTACTGTCTCCTTTTCTACTTTTTCTATTTGTCTTTGTATTTTCTCTGTTGTCAAGTTTTCGATCTCCAGATTCCTTTGTCTGTATATGTCTTCAAATATCATTGCTGCTGTTCTTTTTGTATTGATTAGTTTTGCTTTCTCCTTTGCATAGAAATCACACTATATTAAATCTCTTTTCTTTCCCATGTCCACATTTGTTGTTCAGATGTCTCCTGATCTTCCTGTTTCTCCTTACTTTGGGAACTCATTACATCATGCTGTGAGGTAACCTGTGTTGTGTGTTACACGGTACCTACACCAAATCCTTCACTTTCCAGGAACTCCATAACTTATACTTCTGTTTTGCTTTTTTAATTCTACTTTATTAATCTTATTTTCTACATTCCCTCTGTGACTTGTGAAATGTTGCATATCTGGATGCCTTCGCCTGTATTTCTCGTTGAGTATCTTTGGGGCTGCCTTCTTTATACTGATTAATTTGGCTTTCCCTTTGCATGAATATTGCACCATATCAAATCTTTTTCCCCATGTCTATATTTCTTTTTTTTACACTTTACAAAAAGTTCTAGGTTTTGTTATTTATATATTCATACCTCCTCGGATGCTCCTTTTTTCAAACGGATCAAAGTTTCTTGGTCTATACATACAGTTTTTCATGCATCTGTTGTAATTAAGGCACATTTTTATTTGAAGCTTCTGACAGTTTCATTCCTGTAATGTCTCTCAATCTTTTTATATAGCTTGTGTCTGGAAATTCTGGGCTGTTTACATAATAGTAACAATACATCATTTCTTTCTTATCCTCAATAGTTCACTGTATCGTCTTTATGGCTCTTCTTTGGCCAATCTGTTTTTGTGATTTTTGTGGTCTGCTACTTCTACAACAGGGAGGCCATCCTCCTTGCTTTGTGCATTTGTTCCACATTCTGGATATAATTTTACCACCTAAAGGCATATTTTAAATGTCAACATCCATCAAGTGCATAAATCCAAAAACTATGTGGACCACCTCCAAGCCTTGCCACTCTTCTTGGTTTCAAAGGCTACTGAGGACAGATTTGTGCTACACGTGCATAACCTCATAGTCCTGTCAAAACTCCTGCACATTCATAATTGCAATGAGGGTATAAACAGTTGCTCAACAGGTGTCAATCTGTACTGCAACATAAATGTGGGAAGGACAGATGTTTATCAACTAGACTTCCACTTCTTTGGAATGATCTTCCTCTCCACATAAAGCAAAGTAGACCTCTTACTGTACTTAACCATAATCTGGATGGATAAGCCTAATTTCATTCCAGATTTTAGTAGCCTTGTCCCTCTTACACAGAAACATAATGTTAATATTCAGCTTGCCTCAGGGTTAATAAAATATGAGCTATACAAGGGGAATGCTGTTATAGATTTCGAATGATCCTTATGGCTCAACAGACTAGCAAGCACCTATGTGAACTTGTTATTGTGCTATACTTTTAATTTTCGAACATATTTTTGTATATGCCTTTGACCTTTGTGACAACAAAAAGGGCCCAGGTAAACTTCTTGGTGAACCATCATAAACTTTTAATAATTACAAATCCTTTTATTGCAGTGTGTAATACTTCAGAAGTCCAGGGAGTCACCCCTCTTGGCCATACTAAACTCCTTCCTCTTATCACTCCACTTAACCTTTGCTGCTTAAGTGGATATCATGGTTTCATCTGCTTCTACCTGTATTGTGTGGATCCGGCTCTAAGATAGTGCATCAGAACAAGGATTTGTCAATTTTCACTAAAAATCTCCCTGCGCTAACAGCCTTATAAAGATTTCAGTAACTCTTTTTTATTTACTGTCTTTATGCTGCTGCTGCTCTGTACATGTGTGATTCCATGTTTAATTTTCAGAATTTTCATTAACCATGGGCACTGCAGACAGTATCCTTTGCTTGTGCTGCTTGAAATCACCTTATTGTTTGATGAGTAATTTGCAATAATGAAGAGAGAAATAAGAAACGTGCATGAAGAGTGCAGTGGATAAAGGCTGCTTTTGGATACTTTTCACGAATCTTTGCCTGAACACCATTCTGGATGCTTGCCATTATGGAGCAGCCATCATAGCCTTGTCCGAGTAATTTTTCCAAGTCTAGACCGTACTTTATGCATTCACTGACAATGACAATGACATTTGATACAGACTGCACAAACAATCTCATTTGGCACGTGTTCGCATTCTGCCAACAACTCATTTTGCACCCTATGGGATGTGTACCGAGCATTTCCTGCAGCTGTTTCACTGTGCTGCTTTAATATCGTGTCCCCAGCTTCAATACGAAAATCTAATAAGTCACAGAAATTTCCACCAGAGCCGCCTTTTCCACGAAGAGGAATGTCATGGGTTGCACAGTAAATAATGGTAGATAAAATTGGTTCCAATTTCTTTCGGTTCTCTGCAATTTGTTTTGCTACTGCTGCATCTAGCTGTGGAATAACAGCTGTTTCTGGCTTCTGTCGCGTACAAGAAAAATTGGCAGCATCTTCAGTAGAACCTTTGTGCCATGATGACTGCATGTGATTTCTTGCAGACTCATTGAAGGCATTATATTTTGTGCACACACTAGTGATGAAGCTGCCTTGCAACCCACGGTGAACTGACTGAGGAAATAATACACAAGTTAAGCAGAGTGGGCCTTTCAAGAGAGGAGAATACGCAAGCCACGGTGAATAACTGAGACAGCCAACTATATCGGAATGCTTGCTTTTTGTCTGATGCATCAGCTTTGAAGTTGTAATTCTCTGGAGGGATGTATGGTTGTGTCAGTAACCTGAATTTCATGAAGTCATCAATTCTGTCTGATCGAATGTAACAACCAATATCAGTTTCTGCACATACACTTTGTGGGGTCTCTCGCTGCTCCCCAAACACTGCAGAGACAGCACCTTTCTCGGTGTAACAGCCTTAAAAATATTTCACTGACTCTGTTTTATTTACTGTCTTTATGCTGCTGCTGCTCTGTACATGTGATTCCATGTTTAATTTTCAGATTTTTCAGTAACCAATGACAGTATCCTTTGCTTGTGCTGCTTGAAATCACCTCATCGCCTGTGGATTTCTAGTATGAAATAAGACCAATGGAACTGTAGTATCAAACTCATTTGTTTAGAAATCATACATTTTGTAGGTAACTGCAATTAAAAAGAAAAAAAAAAACACTGAATGAACTACATGGTCAGTTTAGGCCTATGACTCCTGTGGCGCAAATATAAATTGTAAGCGTCTGCTGTGGGTGCCAAAAGCGTCAATAACTTTACTGATGAACTGTTTCTTTTCACGAATGACACGTTCACGATGAGCACTAATCATGCACAGTGCTGAAAAGTCTATCATCAGTCATTGTACACCTTAGCCAGGTCTTGACCCGTCTCAGAGTGCTGAACGATCGTTCAATGGTGCAGGTAGTGGCTGGTAAGGTCAACACAATCAGAACTGCTTGCTTAACAGCAGGAAAGAAATCACAGTGTTGCAACAAGTCAGCAAAGTCCACTGTTTTGGCTATATCTGGAACCTTCGTATGCCAATAGTCGAACCAGTTCATCATCTCTAATTCCAAATTGTCGATATGATATAGTTCGTTACTGACTGCAATTCGTTTTCGGAATTCTTCACGTTCTAGGTTTTGCATCATTTTAGGATGCAGATAAAATAAGTTGAACTGAGCAGTGTTACTGCTGGAAAAGTGAGACGTCAGTGAAGAAACTAATGAGTCAAGATAGGGAATATAAATACTGCTCTGTAATAACTCTCAAAATCCCCGGCTACTGTATTTGCTCGGTGTGTTTGTCGACTGCAAATCCTTGGCAACACTAACTCGATACCAAGTTTATCTGCTATTGATCTTGCCTTACTGAGAATGTCATTCCTAAAGTGCTCTTCAGCATGGTTACGGTGCTCCTTGAATATTTCAATGAGTCTGTTGATGTGCTGTTGAGCCTTTATTATATCAAGTTGAACAGACTGCAACATCTGGGCAACGGGCTCAAGAACTGATGAGTAATTTGCAATAATGAAGAGAGAAATAAGAAACGTGCATGAAGAGCAAGCACTGAGTAATATATGTGCATTTTGTCGGGTTTCACCAGCAGTGATCTTCTGAAGATCAGCGAGGCAGTCAAATATTTTCTCAAAGTTTTGACTAAACACACGAATGGATTTATATTTCTCAGTCCATCGTGTCTCACACAGAAGAGGTATATTTGGTACCAATGCTCGTCGTTTTGGACTGTCACGAAAAAAATTAATAATCTTCTTGATAACACCAACAGCACTACTTATTTCAGGAACATCATTCAGATCATTGACTACAAGGTTTAGTCTATGAGACGCGTAGTGGATAATGGCTGCTTTTGGATACTTTTCACGAATCTTTGCCTGAACACCATTCTGGATGCTTGCCATTATGGAGCAGCCATCATAGCCTTGTCCGAGTAATTTTTCCAAGTCTAGACCGTACTTTATGCATTCACTGACAATGACATTTGATACAGACTGTGCATCTCTCGCAACAATGGGAACAAAACCCAGAAACTCTTCTCTAATACAATCACCATCAACAAACCGAATGCCCAATGACAACTGCTCAATGCCCGAGATATCTGCAGTTTCATCTGCCAATACACTAAATCCAATTGTCCCACGCTGCACAAACAATCTCATTTCGAAGTACGTGTTCGCATTCTGCCAACAACTCATTTTGCACCCTATGGGATGTGTACCGAGCATTTCCTGCAGCTGTTTCACTGTGCTGCTTTAATATTGTGTCCCCAGCTTCAATACGAAAATCTAATAAGTCACAGAAATTTCCACCAGAGCCTTCTTTTCCACGAAGAGGAATGTCATGGGTTGCACAGTAAATAATGGTAGATAAAATTGGTTCCAATTTATTTCGGTTCTCTGCAATTTGTTTTGCTACTGCTGCATCTAGCTGTGGAATAACAGCTTTTTCTGGCTTCTGTCGTACAAGAAAAATTGGCAGCATCTTCAGTAGAACCTTTGTGCCATGATGACTGCATGTGATTTCTTGCAGACTCATTGAAGGCATTATATTTTGTGCACACACTAGTGATGAAGCTGCCTTGCAACCCACGGTGAACTGACTGAGGAAATAATACACAAGTTAAGCAGAGTGGGCCTTCAAGAGAGGAGAATATGCAAGCCACGGTGAATACTGAGACAGCCAACTATATCGGAATGCTCGCTTTTTGTCTGATGCATCAGCTTTGAAGTTGTAATTCTCTGGAGGGATGTATGGTTGTGTCAGTAACCTGAATTTCATGAAGTCATCAATTCTGTCTGATCGAATGTAACAACCAATATCAGTTTCTGCACATACACTTTGTGGGGTCTCGCTGCTCCCCAAACACTGCAGAGACAGCACCTTTCTCGGTGTAACAGCCTTAAAAATATTTCACTGACTCTGTTTTATTTACTGTCTTTATGCTGCTGCTGCTCTGTACATGTGATTCCATGTTTAATTTTCAGATTTTTCAGTAACCAATGACAGTATCCTTTGCTTGTGCTGCTTGAAATCACCTCATCGCCTGTGGATTTCTAGTATGAAATAAGACCAATGGAACTG
The DNA here is from genome assembly GCF_019279795.1 of Protopterus annectens. Taxonomy (NCBI): domain Eukaryota; kingdom Metazoa; phylum Chordata; order Ceratodontiformes; family Protopteridae; genus Protopterus; species Protopterus annectens. The sequence continues at coordinate 253,786,357 of NC_056726.1, forward strand.
TAGTATCAAACTCATTTGTTTAGAAATCATACATTTTGTAGGTAACTGCAATTAAAAAGAAAAACACTGAATGAACTACATGGTCAGTTTAGGCCTATGACTCCTGTGGCGCAAATATAAATTGTAAGCGTCTGCTGTGGGTGCCAAAAGCATCAATAACTTTACTGATGAACTGTTTCTTTTCACGAATGACACGTTCACGATGAGCACTAATCATGCAGAGTGCTGAAAGTCTATCATCAGTCATTGTACACCTTAGCCAGGTCTTGACCCGTCTCAGAGTGCTGAACGATCGTTCAATGGTGCAGGTAGTGGCTGGTAAGGTCAACACAATCAGAACTGCTTGCTTAACAGCAGGAAAGAAATCACAGTGTTGCAACAAGTCAGCAAAGTCCACTGTTTTGGCTATATGTGAACCTTCAGATGCCAATAGTCGAACCAGTTCATCATCTCTAATTCCAAATTGTCGATATGATATAGTTCGTTACTGACTGCAATTCGTTTTGAATTCTTCACGTTCTAGGTTTTGCATCATTTTAGGATGCAGATAAAATAAGTTGAACTGAGCAGTGTTACTGCTGGAAAAGCGAGACGTCAGTGAAGAAACTAATGAGTCAAGATAGGGAATATAAATACCGTTCTGTAATAACTCTCAAAATCCCGGCTACTGTATTTGCTCGGTGTGTTTGTCGACTGCAAATCCTTGGCAACACTAACTCGATACCAAGTTTATCTGCTATTGATCTTGCCTTACTGAGAATGTCATTCCTAAAGTGCTCTTCAGCATGGTTACGGTGCTCCTTGAATATTTCAATGAGTCTGTTGATGTGCTGTTGAGCCTTTATTATATCAAGTTGAACAGACTGCAACATCTGGGCAACGGGCTCAAGAACTGATGAGTAATTTGCAATAATGAAGAGAGAAATAAGAAACGTGCATGAAGAGCAAGCACTGAGTAATATATGTGCATTTTGTCTGGTTTCACCAGCAGTGATCTTCTGAAGATCAGCGAGGCAGTCAAATATTTTCTCAAAGTTTTGACTAAACACACGAATGGATTTATATTTCTCAGTCCATCGTGTCTCACACAGAAGAGGTATATTTGGTACCAATGCTCGTCGCTTTGGACTGTCACGAAAAAAATTAATAATCTTCTTGATAACACCAACAGCACTACTTATTTCAGGAACATCATTCAGATCATTGACTACAAGGTTTAGTCTGTGAGATGCGCAGTGGATAAAGGCTGCTTTTGGATACTTTTCACGAATCTTTGCCTGAACACCATTCTGGATGCTTGCCATTATGGAGCAGCCATCATAGCCTTGTCCGAGTAATTTTTCCAAGTCTAGACCGTACTTTATGCATTCACTGACAATGACATTTGATACAGACTGTGCATCTATCGCAACAATGGGAACAAAACCCAGAAACTCTTCTCTAATACAATCACCATCAACAAACCGAATGCCCAATGACAACTGCTCAATGCCCGAGATATCTGCAGTTTCATCTGCCAATACACTAAATCCAATTGTCCCACAGCTGCACAAACAATCTCATTTGAAGTCGTGTTAGCATTCTGCCAACAACTCATTTTGCACCCTATGGGATGTGTACCGAGCATTTCCTGCAGCTGTTTCACTGTGCTGCTTTAATATTGTGTCCCCAGCTTCAATACGAAAATCTAATAAGTCACAGAAATTTCCACCAGAGCCTTCTTTTCCACGAAGAGGAATGTCATGGGTTGCACAGTAAATAATGGTAGATAAAATTGGTTCCAATTTCTTCTGGTTCTCTGCAATTTGTTTTGCTACTGCTGCATCTAGCTGTGGAATAACAGCTGTTTCTGGCTTTTGTCACGTACAAGAAAAATTGGCAGCATCTTCAGTAGAACCTTTGTGCCATGATGACTGCATGTGATTTCTTGCAGACTCATTGAAGGCATTATATTTTGTGCACACACTAGTGATGAAGCTGCCTTGCAACCCACGGTGAACTGACTGAGGAAATAATACACAAGTTAAGCAGAGTGGGCCTTTCAAGAGAGGAGAATATGCAAGCCACGGTGAATACTGAGACAGCCAACTATATCGGAATGCTCGCTTTTTGTCTGATGCATCAGCTTTGAAGTTGTAATTCTCTGGAGGGATGTATGGTTGTGTCAGTAACCTGAATTTCATGAAGTCATCAATTCTGTCTGATCGAATGTAACAACCAATATCAGTTTCTGCACATACACTTTGTGGGGTCTCGCTGCTCCCCAAACACAGCAGAGACATCACCTTTCTCTACGTTCATCAACAGACCCAGCTAGTTCTGTTACTTCATGTTGCTCGTACCTTGCTTTCTTACTAATCTGTTTGAAAAATGTTCTAATGTCCTCACTGTGTGCCATCACATACCCTACTTATTCAATAATAGACAACTTAAAGCATCCGATGATGGGCTAGTGCTACCTTTGTAGTAATGATATTGCAGCTCTATCAATGATGTTACTGAACAAAAGAAAAAAAAAAACTGTCAGATATGGGATTAAAAAATGTTTGATGTGTTTCAACATCACCAATGATTAACAAGTTTCTCATGCTAACTTGGACAACAACAGAAAATAAATACATAAAACTAGTTGATGTTTGCTTTTGTACATATTTATGCAAGGAAAACTTAATACTGCAGTAAGTACTATCTGGACAGAAATACATACTTTATGCACAGTCTTCGCAGTTTTCCCAAATAAAGCAAATAAATAGTCCCTGTAGACTATGATGTTTGTAGATGACATTGTGATCTGTAGTGAGATTAGGGAACAGGTGTTTGATGAGACCCTGCAGAGATGGAGATATGCTCTACAGCAGGGGTGTAGCCAGGATTTTCAAATTTGTACTCAACTCCCAGACTGCTGCTTCCCCCTTAACAAGCCACATCCACATTAACACTGCTGACCAAACCATGCGCCCCTTTATATTGCTGATCTCGGAACAGAAGTATATGCCACGGTAGTAATTACACGATGCATGAACATTTTCATTCCAAAAGTATATCTTCCGTAAGTCAAAAAACAAAATACCTTTCCATTTACACTACGACAGATCAGTTTGACCCCCCCCCACCCAAGATTACTCTTCTTCCCCTTGCAGCCCATAACCCTTGTAGTGGCTCATTACACCTCCAGTAATGCTGCTGATTAAATGACTGTCAGGGTCTAGGCATCACATGCTCCACAGTGTTGTGGTCTGTAGGTACAACATATTGTGCTCTCCCTACGTAACACCCAAGCTATGAGCCACAACTACCTCCCTTTCACCAGCATGGGTCACCTGGCAATGCATGATCACTCCTATGGACTACAGTCACACTAAGCCTTTTGGAATGGTAAACCTTACATTTCCAACAGCAAATACATTTTAGCTGGGCTAAGTCATACTTCCTATGACAATTAATGAAGATGTGTACCCATGGGAGTCAATCAAGCAAAAAGAAAAGCATTTGAAATTTACATCCTTACTACCTTGCTTACATTCTGTGAATCTGAAGAAGACACCCTTGACCATAAATCTTCTGGCTATCACTAGCAAGCAAGTCTTCAATGCACTCTCAAGTCAAAGAATACTACCTCAATAGACCCTGAGAATATCTTGGGATACCTCTTGGATAGCATGAAACATGAGGTATCAGGCACTCTAAAATCAATGTTCAACATTAGCCAACTAATTTACTTCATGATTAGTGAATGGCGGACTGCAGTACTTAATCCTTAGCACAAGGTTTGGCCTTCTACTGACATGGATAACCATAGACCATAAGTTTGACTGTTCTTGTACGTAAATGCATGGAAAGAATCATAGATATTTTAAATAAAGACACAGGGAACCAATTTTCTTATTTACTTCTACAACTATTACAGATATTGAAATAAAATAGCACAAGCACTGATAGCCATTTGCTAAATATAGTCTCACAATGAAAACAGACTCAGCATGAGCAGTAAACTTCTCTGCCCTTGAAACTCACACTCATTGACATGGCATGAAAACCCACATTAAAAGAAAATGCATCTGACAGTGGAGGATTAAGTTAACCTTTGAGCTGTTTTCAAACCATAAGCTCCTTGCACACATTTATAGGACCATGCACACATGTATGTATTATTTGATTCACCCTCATGATAAATTATATTCCTTATATAATACATCACAATTTGTTAGAATGGTATTTTAATTCTGTAGTCATGAACATTTTTCTAGAAAGCAATGAACATTTTTCTAGAAAGCAATGAAACAAAATGTATGAGATAATGATAAAGCTACCCATTTCAAAAAATGTTGACCATAAAATGCCACTCATACTTCCATCATTAATACAGCAATACTACTTAAAAAGCACAATCTTTTCAGAAGTAGAAGTCATCCAGATATTTCTACCTTAAAGAGCTCTGTAACTAAGAAAACTTTACATTTCAATGTTTCATATACAAATTCAGTGCCTGCTGCCTTTGAAGAATAAACTGTCTATGTTACATTAAAAATGGTAAGCTGATAATATTGCAATAGGGAACGACTGACAATCCAACAAGTTACTAGGAATCTTATACAAAGGAGGACACACAGGAGTGTAGAACCCCTATACTTTCTTAAAATGCACCAAATAATCCACAGTCAAAATGGCACTGCAATATCAGCACTTCATCTACATGGTGTGGGAGTAAAGCCTCAGCCTTCTGCACCAAAGGCAATTATGCTGCTATGCTAACCCTGCTTTCAAATTCTACAATGCAAACAGTGACTGCCATTTGATAAACAAAACAGTTAACCACTTTCGCTATATACCAGTGCTACAGAAAAGATTAAAACTGAACTAGCATAAAAGTTTTAATTTTAAGTAAACAAATCATCAGAATGATAAAACACAGTTCCGCACTCTATTTAAACCTAAAATGTGTGTGTGTGTGTGTGTGTGTGTGTGTGTGTGTGTGTGTGTGTGTGTGTGTGTGTGTGTGTGTGTGTGTGTGTGTGTGTGTGGAGGACTCATGAAGATGTGTGCAGTCATGATGCTCTACTAGGTAGAATCCCACATTGCCAAATAGCACCAGTGGTGATAATTTTTTCTGAATCCTTCGGTTTGTATCTAAAAAAACTATTATACACAAGAGCAGTTGGCACAAATCTCTGAGGAGGCACCTTCCTGGCCTTGATGCATAAGGGCTTGGCTGGTAGCTGACACGGGGGCACAGAAAGGGCACATGTAAATCCCCTCTAAATGAACTACAGATGCATCACATCTCACAAGAGAGGCCACTGTCAAACTGATATTCATGTGTATATGTATATATGTGCAAATACATTGTGTACATACATATATATCGATATACACATATATGCACAGACACACACACACACTATATATATATATATATATATATATATATATATATATATATATATATATATATATATATATATATATACACACACACACACACACACACACACATATACATACATAGGAAAACAAACATCAGCGGTTTTGGAGGACAAGTAGTTGATGAAGAATGAGTGGGTGGCTTGACTACAAGCACAGAAAAAACAAAATCTGTATTGTGCATTCATCAAAGTGATAATTGCTTCTGCTTATGTGAATAACAATTACAGCAGCTGAGACTTTTACCAGACAGTGATAATGACTCACTGCTATATTGCAACTGTGCTTAATGCTAATGTGATAATGACCTTTGTTTCAGTACTCCAAATTTATGCAGGCTCAGACAAAGGTGATAATTGCTGCACATAACCTGTTGACTAGGAATTCATTACATTAACTTGGGCAGCTGTTGTGTAACACAGACTCATTATCAGTAAAGAGAACACATGAGTAATTCAGTAAAATAGTAAAATAGCATAACACTTACATATTACTGAGCCCTTCCTCCACCAAAATTCCACACATGACTGACAAAGCAAGGAAAAGTCAACAAGCTCATAGGTAAGTACTAGGCTATTTGCCCAAGGGCATTTATAAACCTAGCCTGAATGTGTCGGCTTCGCCACCTCCTTAGATTAGTTCCCTGTGCCTCTGTCCAGCAGAGCCATTAGTTCCCTGCGCCACTGTCCAGCAGAGCCACTGCAGTGATCCCTGGGGTAAACGTCACCCGTCAAGGTTTCTCTTGAAGAGTGTTAGTGAGGGTGATAACAGCCTTTACGCTTGATTATTCATGGTTTCAGACCTCTCAACTGTCCATTTTGTGCAGAATGCCCAGATGTTTACCTCATATTTTGGTCTGTCCCTCATAAAATTGATAGTTGCCTGGCAAACAACTTAGATTATTTGAGAATTGAAATCACTAAATAATTTTCAGACTTCTTAGTACTATATGAAAGCAGCAACAACAAAGAAGATCCACCAAAAATACGATTTATTAAAACTGGCGTCTAGGCCACAGCCTTCAAAAGTACAAATAACACAAGAAACTGTACCCACATATATACTAAAATAATTAATCAATGAATGCCATTAAACAATTAATTAATCAATGAATGCCATTAAACAATTAATCAATGAATGCCATTAAACAATTAATCAATGAATGCCATTCTTAGTACAATATGCTTTACATCCACAACTCCTCTATGGAAAAAAATTCATGTTTGAGTGTCAGCCTGCATTACTCAAAAGCAAGATTTTCATACTACATAGTTCTCTTAGGTCAGATTCACAAAGACATTCAATAATATAGTGCAAGAGGAATTTCATACACATCTGTCTTTAAACTACCCTTTAGAATCAAAAATTGTAATATTGTCATTACAAAAATATTTAAAATTCAAGCTGCAAGTAAATAATTCTAAATCATTCACAATAAGTGCAATATTCACCCTTTAGCAGGTACAAAGTAAACCTCCCTTTTAAACAGGGTAACAATTATCAGTTATAGAAATGCCTATAATTAAAAGTGTTAATGTTACCCTTGTTAAAAGTGGAAATAGGAGTTGAGTTTGTTTTTCAAAGTTTATGATAAAAGGGGTATTAATGTCAAATAATATCCACCCCTGTCATGGTCACATCTCTTTGTAGCTCTTTGTGAATTAAGCATGTCTTCTCATGAGAGGTTTAGAAATCTCACCACTGAACCCTGAAGTTTAAATTTAAATGTTTCAATCTAAAGTGTTTTGAAACTTAGACCAGTTAAATTATAAAGCTCTGTTACTTACTGGCATTTATTACAAATTTTTAGCAATCTATTTATTGTGTGATATTATAGTGTTACAGGATTTTATTCATGAGATATTTGTCATGTGACTGTCAGATATTTTTTATCACTTTTTAACTAATAAATATTCAGTTTGCAAGTTTCTGAGTTCTGATGAAGTCCTGAATTTGCTATTTATTAAAACTCTAGATTCTTTTTAATAAAAGTATGTCTTCTGTTGAGTACATAACTGGCATTCTCTACATTGGCAATTGTTTTATTTTTGAGTCAGAACTGGCAGACTTTTTAGATTGTTGGGGTTTACTATGCAGTACCTACTTAAAATTCTGATTCTGAGAACTGATGGACTTTTTAGATTGTTGAGGTTTACTATGCAGTACCTACTTAAAAATTCAGGCAGTTGTAGCATACGTTTAATTATATCCCAGAACATACATATTAAGTACACTTTAAGCATCACTGTGAATGGCACATCTTTCTTTTTGTCACACAGTAATGGCCAGTGTCTGTTAGTTTTTCTTACACTACCAGTACTCCTTTTCAGCTAATTAGCAATGATACTGAAAACCATTTACTGATATTTGAATATGTTACACCACTCCTGTACCTCAGATAACAATAGGGCAAGTCTTCAAATTATTTAATAAATGTGGACAATCATAGGTCACCTCAGGCAAATGCATCTCTGTGAGAATGTCTGCAGTGATGTGCATTATAATGCACTTCCACATTATATTATCAATAGATCATGAATAATGTGAATGGTTCCAGTCATCCTCAAAATAGTATACATACCTGCAAGCCATAAATGCCAACATTTCTGACTCCAAATTCAGCAGACATATCATAGTACTACGCTCAGTTCAAGATCTTTAAAACTTGTACTAATAACAAGTATCTAAAGATATATAGTATATACATATATATATATATATATATATATATATATATATATATATATATATATATATATATGGGTTCAAATGAAACCGTCGACAACTGACTAAATGGCTAAACCGCCTTGACCCTGCAGCACCATTTACCAAAACCGCGACAGCATCGACAGTTGAAATAACCGGCTACGACTCTTACCGACAACGCTGCTACACCGACATCGCATTACACCTAACGGGTATTAATATGTGTGAGGTAGGGGAGGTATTTATAATGTTAGACTGAGTGACATAAGTTTAGCAATACCTCCCTACCTCACACATGTTAATACCCGGCAGTGCAATACGCCATATCGGTAGCGCGTTGTCGGTAGAGTCGGTATCGATTGTTTCAGCGCCGACTGTCGATGCTGTGCTTGATAAGTGGTGCCGATTTTCGGTGCTCCATTTAATACGGTAGGGTCGGGTAGCCAAGTTATTTCCAGCACCATGCGATGCTGTGCGATTTGATAAATTGGTGCACTGCAGGGGTCGGTTCGATTTAGTCAGTTGTCGACGGGTATCATATGAACCTATATATATAACCCTGCTGCTCTATATATATATATATATATATATATATATATATATATATATACACACACATACACCGCTTACACACACACACCTCTTGGGGCCTGTTCAAACACCTGAAGAAAACCTCTGTCAAAGTGAATGATTTCCTTTTGCTGTAGATACAACAGACTATCTTCTCTTCATTCATCAAGTAACATCCTTGTTTGAAAGCCAGCTTGCAAATAAATCATGTTCTGTGAATATCAGGTATTCCTTTAGCCATTTGATCTTAATGCTTTGTGGCTCACAAAGCTCAGTATTTTGTCTGTCTTTATTTCTCTCATTATAAACATGCTGTCCTAGGACCACCAAGATATGGGCATCAGACTCTGTGCAGATGACATAGTTATCCTGATATACCCACGTATCATATTGCCATAAGTAAGGACCTCAGCCAAGTCATATACTTGACAAATTAGTGGTTATTATTTGAAAAGTTATACATTAAGTTCTAAAGCGATTAAATATTTCTTTTCTCAGTACTCCAGATACGTAACATACCATCCTGTGTTAAAACACGATTAAAGTTGCAACATATGTAAATGCATAGAAAAGTCACCTGTTAAGATCCTTCTCCTTTGGGAATCTAATACTATGCAAACACACAGTGTTAGGAATATACTACATCCACATGTGAAGATCCTCTTCTGCTGAAACACAGTTTCAGAATGAAGTTAACCTGGGTATTACAAAATAAAAGGCTTAATTGTATTGTCCTTCATGATTTGAGAAAGAGCTAGCTGACTTAAGTGGGTGAAAATGAGAGTGACACCACTAATCAAAGCAAGACTCCTCACCTCCAGGTACTGTAAAGAAAA
>NC_056726.1:253796389-253898889 GCF_019279795.1 Protopterus annectens
CCCTGTTTATATGGTAGACTAGATAGGCAAATGCTCAATTCCAGGGCATGGCAGGTGTGTGTTTGGCAGTTATACCGTATGCGTTGGTATCTGTGGGTGGCTAGCTGCAGGATGTGTCCAGTTTGTTTTGTTGCTGACCTATTTAATGTCCACAGCCTGCATATTCTGCCAAGACATTGGGTTGTCAACACATAAAGTCACCAATAGGTCTGGTGAGTAACTGTCAGCAGGCCTACTCTTACCCCTGCTATGGTCTGACCCATGTGACGCAACTTAACACACGTGCCCTGATATTAACTGCACTACATGATGCAGGTGGCACATGTAGTTTCCTTTACATTCCTGTCTAATGCTGTCATGTGGTTCGCTGTTGTGATATCAATGCCATATCTACATATGTGTGTACATGTATATGTGTGTATGTATATATACATATATATGTCCATGTATATATGTCTACAAATAATATATATGATATATATAGATGTAGAGGTGGACATAGATGTGAACATATGTCTGGGGACATCAGCACTATTGACTATTTGTGCCGGATGATCTGTACGTGATAACCTGGGATCTGTGTATATCTGCCATGGCGTGGTGTTAATGCACATCGTCTGTGGTGTGCAGGGCCACGGGTTGTAGTCATGTAGACACTGGTTATTTTGTTGCTGGCCAGACCATGGGACATCGAATATGGTGATGGTAAGGCACCTGTTGCCAGTTGTGTGAGGATCTGAGTGACACTGAGCAATGGTTAATATGTTGGAGGTTCGGTAGGGGTCATATAACTATTCATTAGAAGACTATACTATGCAGATGAGGTTGACTATGGTGTATCACATTTATCACCAGGGTGTGTTGCTGGTCCCTGGAGTGTATGTGTGTAGTCAGCCAGGTGCAGGTCTTGCATATAGTTGACAGCATGGGAGGGGGGTCAGGCATACTGTACGTATATTGCAGAACTGTGCCTCGGGACTGCTCCTGCCTTAGCAAACCTAAGCTAGGGGTGTGTCTATACCTTCCTGGTGACGTTGGGAAAGATGACAGTAGTGGTGGGGTAGTCTGGGTGTCCAGACTGCACAAACAGGTGTTGATCAGCACGATCGACTGATGACATGGCCAGCCTGCACACGAACAGTACATTAATGCGAGCAAGCAGCATACACACATGTTTCATCCACACTACACCACCGGTGTATACCTGCAGGGACATTTCACGACACAGTCCAACCAAATGACATGGGCTGCAGCAGGCAACATATACCAACATGTGCAGGAGGCTGGGGCAGTGCGGATGTGTATGCTGCCAAACAACCCTTACTGGGGTGACATAAGACTTTATAGACTGAGGGTGACTTACCAGGGTCTACATGGGATGGGGATGTTGGAGCACTATGGGGTGGACAGAGACCTCCTACAGCAGCTTGTTGACCTGTGCCTAACACAGCAGACAGGCCAAGGGGAATGCCTCACAGTGGATACAATGGGATGTGTTGTCCTAGATGTACTAGCCACAGGTACCTCACACAGCACAACTGAGGATATCATGGGTATCTCACAGGTATCTGCATCCAGAGTATTGCACCAGTTCACAGATGCCATGTCAACACATGCTAGTGAGCACGTACAGGTCCTCCACACAAGTGATTAGTGGACCAGCAATACGAATCTGTTTGACCACATGGATGAGTACCCTGGGGTACTGGGTGCTATAGCCTGCACACAAAGCACCACCCAGGGAGCAGGGTAGGGCCTACAGTCAGTGCAGGGGCATACCATCCAACAGCTAGGCCCTATGCGATGGCCAGGGCATGAGATTGAATGTGTGTGCTGTCTGCCCTGGAAGCTGTGATGTGTCCGATATATGGTGTCTGACACAGCTGTAGCACACCAATGCCTATGTGGACATCCCCTACAGTCTCCTAGTGGGGGATGCTAGGTAAACACTGGTGTAGTGGCTTATAACACCCATCAGCGATGCACACACACCTGAACACTCAAACTATACTTAGGCAGATGCACAGGCAAGACATATACATGTGCATGTGTTTGGGATGCTCGGTTCACAGTTCTGGTATCCGGACACATCTATTGGGGCTCTGCAGTAGTCACAAGCTACATGCATACATGTTGTTATATTATTTGCTATGCTACACAATGTTATCCTGCAGTAACAGTTGCATCAGGAACAGCATGGGGCAGGGTCACACAGCCCAACACCACTACCAAGTCCTGTACAGGCACAGTGTGACTTGGTGAAGGATCTACCTGAGTAGGGCACAGTCGGTGACAGCCCATGCACAGTATGACCAGCCCTTGGCAAAGAGGTAACACAAGGCATATGCACTGACACAGTAGGTACCCACGGATTTCTCCTCTCTGACCCTCACACAGTTCAATGGATGCCAAACATGGCAGTACCAGTGCTCGGCCATGTATGAGAGGTGCACTGCGTGCATCTGACATAGGCAGCACTCCAGCACCGTCCTCAAGTCTGTAACACAACCAGGGTATGTCTATTGACCTAACAAGTGGCAGTTGTATTAGATTGTGCACTTACCGATTGCTCTGGTATGTATGTGAGCATACAAGTGACTGTGGTGGCCAAATTTTAGGGCAGCAGACAGTACACATCCATATTGGCACCATGACCTCTGTAGCACATACGGCGGTCACAATGGTAGCCTGTAGTACACATGGTGTCCTAACCCACTGCAGATTATGGGCTGACCATCATGTGTGTCCGTACAGCCCACACACATTCCATGCAGCTGGACAGATGTGGACCAATACAGACAAATGATATACGATGGCCTGTGAATATGCCCAATGATGGACCCCAACCCCCTATGACACACATAGATGACAGCAGGCCAGGCTGTTTGATGTAGGATGTGTAATAGGACATCCAACACCACTGTGCTGTTAATTAATGATGGGAACTGACGTACCCTGGCATCTCTCCAACCAGCAATTTAGGTAGGTCCACAGACTGACATGGAGTACCCGGCAGACCAGTACAGTAGCAGCAGATGTGTACAACTGTTGGCTGTGCCCCCGTCACACCTACACATGTGAGACTCATGTGTACCACCCACGGTGCTGTGTAGGACTATGGTTGCATGTCCCCCCCCACGCTATACAGACATGTAGTGACTGTCAATGCCACATGACCATTAGCTACCCTGCAGGCACAGCATGTCACCTGTCTGTGTAGAACGGAGGGGTCAGCAACATGGTACTAACTGTCTGGACATGTGACACATGCAATACAGTTGACCATACTTTGCATGCTCACACACATGACAGTATTGTCAGTCTACAACATGCGTAACAGTCATACTGGGCATGCTCACACACTGAAACACAGGATGGCCAGGCATGCACACACCAGTGGTCCGGACATATCTGCCAGTACATTTCTATACTGTTGGATGTCTGCGCTGTATGGTGTTTGCGGTCTATTGTCTGTACATATGCCATGGTCTGTTGTTAATTCACATGAGTTATGTGCACAGGGTACTTCTACCATCACGCGTATAGGGCGGTTCTTTGTTTGCGGACAGGCTGACGCCTTTGGATACAAACCGGGTAAGGCACAGTCCAGCAGGTGGGAGCTGTTGTCCGTGGGCTTGCACAGTGTTAACCACTGCTGACCTCTGGTCACAGCACCTTATACATGTTTACACTCCACATTTCTTTGACAGGGCACTACTGGCATACTGGTAGACAAACACGCTTACAGCCGCTCGTTCTCCAACATTTCCGCTTACATTTGTCACTCACGCTGGGTGTGTGCGATCCCTTATGATGCGTATTACATCGGACTACATGACTACAGTATCGGGTATGTGTAACCATTTTGCGACAGCAGCTGTTCGACTGTACGGACTCGGCGGCCTGTCCAGTGACGTAATCATATTATATGTGTGTTCCTCATATGATGTGCTCCCATCTGCCTGATAATGTGAACCGATACTCTTCAATGCTGACATGTGACTTGAGTTTGTTAATGCAGTTGTCTGCCGAGTCATGCCACCGCATACCAACTGCACGTTGACCACCTTTCAGATTGCACGACGGGAGACTGTAGGAGTGACAACTTTCCCACTTTGCATGGGACAGTCCCTCATCACACATCACATGTGACAATACCAGAACTCTCCGCCAATCGGGGACACATTTCTGCACACTCAGGGACAGGTCATGAAAAACAGGGACACTTTTACAAAAGTAATGCTATTAACTTGACACATTGACAGAATCAGAGCATATGACATAATACACATATTCTGAAGTAACAGTTGTTTATAACTCTTACTTATTGTCATTAGTCTGTAAGTGTAATTCACCACCTTTCCTTCAACAGCCACTACATTTAAGAGGGATTAAGAAGGACACAGTTAGACTATCAGTCAAACTCAGGGACATATCTGACATTCAGGGACAGTTGAGTGGTATGGACAATACTCTAGCCATTGCAACTGTCCTGATTAGGGGACCTTCTCATGTTGTAGGTGTCTGTACTGGTTGCTTGTTACAGGTCTTGTATACCTGACACATCGATATGTCATATGTAGCAGCATAAGCAACTATACTGCTGCTAGACTACGCTTTGGTTTGCTCTGATATGTATATTTCAGTTCTATGCATGGCTGTAAGTATGTTCTGCCCTGGTACATCTGACAGTTCTACAGATCAGGTTCCACTTTGGCCGTTCAGACTGGTGGCGAACCTATAGACCCTATATGTAGAGCTATCACATGTGTCGAGGCAACACATACCCACAGCATACCTCTCAACTGTCCCTGAACTTCAGGGTCGTCCCTGATTTTTAATCAAATTTTAACTCTGTCCGTCTTAATCCCTCCTAACACTAGTGACATTTGGTGGAAAGATGTTTAATTACACTTAATGAATACTGACAATAATTAAGAGTTACAAACTTCTTTTACTTCAGAAAATGTGTATTAATTCATATGCTCTGATTCTGTCAATGTTTCCAGTTAATAGCTGCAATATTTTAAATGTGTCCATGATTGTCCTTGTTGTTTCTTAACTTGTCCATGATTCTGTTGAAATTTGTCCCCAAATGGTTGAGAGGTCTGACCCACACCCAGTAGTACACGGACGACCTCCACGGTTTGCATACATTAAGGTTATTCATGTAGCATTATAATTGATAATACTGTTTCCTATTACATGTAGCTGTTACTGATACAACAAATTGATGTCTGACACCAGTACACTCACTATATAGCCTCCATTCCCGAACTCACAGGCCCAGACCTCTCAACCAATTGGGGACAAATCTCAACAGAATCATGGACAAGTTAGGAAAAAATCAGGGACAGTCAGGGACACTTGTAAAATATTAGTGCTATTAACTAGAAACATTGACAGAATCAGAGCATATGAATTAATACACATTTTCTGAAGTAACAGTTGTTTATAACTCTTACTTATTGTCATTAGTCAGTAAGTGTAATTCACCACCTTTCCTTTAACAGCCACTACATTTAGGAAGGATTAAAAAGGACACAGTTAGACTTTCAGTCAAACTCAGGGACGTACCTGACATTCAGGGACAGTTGAGTGGTATGGGCAATACTCAAGCCATTGCAACTGTCCTGATTAGGGGACCTTCTCATGTTGTATGTGTCTGTACTGGTTGCTTGTTACAGGTCTTGTATACCTGACATGTCGATATGTCATATATAGTAGCATAAGCAACTATACTGCTGCTAGACTACGCTTTGATTTGCTCTGATATGTCTATTTCAGTACTATGCATGGCTGTAAGTATGTTCTGCCCTGGTACATCTGACAGTTCTACAGAGCAGGTTCCACTTTGGCCATTCAGACTGGTGGCGAACCTATAGACCCTATATGTAGAGCTATCACATGTGTCAAGGCAACACATATCCACAGCATACCTCTCAACTGTCCCTGATTTTGAATCAAATTTTAATTCTGTCCCTCTTAATCCCTCCTAAAACTAGTGACATTTGGTGTAAAGGTGGTGAATTACACTTAATGAATAGTGACAATAATTAAGAGTTACAAACTTCTTTTTCTTCAGAAAATGTGTATTAATTCATATGCTCTGATTCTGTCAATGTTTCCAGTTAATAGCTCTAATATTTTAAATGTGTCCATGATTGTCCTTGTGTTTTCTTGACTTGTCCGTGATTCTGCTGAAATTTGTCCCCAATTGGTTGAGAGGTCTGACCCACAGCCAGTAGTACATGGACTACCTCCACGGTTTGCATACGTTAAGGTTATTCATGTAGCATTATAATTGATAATACTATTTCCTATTACATGTAGCTGTTACTGATACAACAAATTGATGTCTGACACCACTACACACACTATATAGCCTCCATTCCTGAACTCACAGGCCCAGACCTCTCAACCCATTGGGGACAAATCTCAACAGAATCAGGGACAAGTCAGGAAAAAAACAGGGGTAATCAGGGACACTTGTAAAATATTAGTGCTATTAACTAGAAACATTGACAGAATCAGAGCATATGAATTAATACACATTTTCTGAACTAAATGATGTTTATAACTCTTAATTATTGTCATTATTCATTAAGTGAAATTCACCACCTTTCCTCCAAAAGTCACTAGTTTTAGGAGGGATTAAGAGGGACAGGGTTAAAATCTGAGTCAAAATCAGGGACATCCGTGAAAATCAGGGACAGTTGAAAGGTATGCACAGGCCAATTGCCAAAACTGTTGTTTTGCAAGACACATCTGCCCAGACGGGTGTGTCCCTCGCAGGCGTATGGGTGTTTAACCTCTTCTATTATGCTATCATCTACCTGAGGTGGTCAGCAACTTATGCACTTTCCGTCAGTAGAACTCACATACCAATGGGTGTGACTGAACACCATATCAGGAACAATGCATAACACCCTGCGGGACACATTTAAACAAGTGGTTCTATTAACCAGACACATTCACAGTCACAGAACATATGTATTCATTCACGTCTGTCGTGGTACATGCTGCTTATGACTCATACATGTTGTCATCTGTCATTACCTGTATTCCGCCACCTGTTAACCTAATATCAGTAGTTCTGGCAGTGCTTATTTGGACTTTGTTACATTCAGATACATAACTATGGACGTCCATGCTAATCGGGTACATGGCACTGTGTAGGTCTCTATGTATTCCCCAATGGTTTACAAACTATCCGGTAGATGTGCTCTTCAGGTTTGGGAGGTGTAGGCGTATGCTATGCCCACATGGGAATATTAATGACTTCCACTGGGCGGGCCTACTACATCTCTGCCAACAAGCACCTGCACACTTAAACCCATTAATGCATACCCATGGTCCACCTACCTGGCACCCCTCCACAGCAGTCGTGACAAATACTTACTGTGAGCACAGCAGGGGTATGAGCACACCCCTACACATTGCCCGCTCTTCCCATCTCAGGACACATGTCGTACGTTTTGTCAACCCATGTATTATCACACTTGAACAACCTACTGTTCCATGTGCACCTACATCCTGCTCGTATTAGTGTCGGTAGATTTTTTTCATACCTGATGTTATGGGGTCCCGCAAGGGACACCATTATCCATGTTTAAAGTGTAGACCTTGCAGAACTCTCCCACTGGTCCTTTCCTACCAGCGTTTTGGACGGCGGCAGTGTATTGATCTGTATTGCCTGTCTGTATGTCTGTTCAGCCTAGCTGGGCGATGTGGGGGGTACAACGTTTCTTTATTGGACCTCCCAGTCACAAATACCCAGGCTGTACATATGTTAACCCTAATTGCTGTGAAGTAACCTATTTATGTGATTGTGTATATCTACACTGACATATAGTTTGTTTTGTGTGTATGTGTATATATCACTACCTGTTGGTTGTGTATATATATCTATCTATAAACGTAGTATATCCTTGTGTGTGTATGTATATATATATATATATATATATATATATATATATATATATATATATATATATATATATATATATATATATATATCCGTATTGTGTATGTAAATTATTATAGCTATGTGTATATATACGTTTTTATCTATATATACATCTGTGTGTCCGTTAACCTATACATTTCCCGGACATGGACACTTACATATGTGTATTGGTTTTATCCCTGTTTCAACAGCATACTATTGCCTTAGTCATTCTGACACCGACACTTCACTCCGGTGAACTTGTGCTCAGTATATTGCACGTTATGCAGCGGACAGATGTCGCAAGTTTTTCATGTCTGGAAAGCCGCTGCTAACTGGGTTGTGATAGTGTCATTCTACCTATTCCTCGTATGTGCAACCTATTATTCCTGCTACTGTGTTTGTTTCTGTACACATTCATATTATTACTGTTCATAGGATGTGTGTTTGTGTTACTGTGACTGTATGTCGACAAATTGTTGTCTTCATGTAGTTGTGTCTTTCTGCTTTTCCCGGTTTGGGGTTGTCACAGAAGAAGTCCGTTCTGCTCATGGGTGGCGTATAGGTTTTATGAGCAGGGCTGCCAGACGTGACGCACAACGTCCGACAATGATACGCCCATTCACGCATGTCTCCATGCAAACGACACTCTATCTGGGAATTGCAACTACGTACTAGCTGACCTCCACGGGCTGCTCCATTGCACCTGGCACAACATACCCTTTCATTCCTGTGTCCATACTCGCATATCCATGGTTTCTCCTTCACACCCGTGTTGAGTTTCCCCGCATAACAGACATTATACACCTGATATCACAGCCATGACACACCTTTACATATTGCCCTCTCATGAGCGTTGGGGCCCTACACACATTTTGTACCACCTCGTGTATTCACAGGCTCACCATCCATTCATATTTGCACATACGTGCCTTTACTGGTGTTATGGATTACGAACGATTTGCGGGTTACAAGTGTAGGTGGTCACAACATGTCCTACATTCCGTCTGTTTACAATGTTGATGTAGCAGTTCAACGATGTTATAGCCACTGGTATAGCCCTGCCTCTGGTGTGGAGAGTGGTGCTCTACCCACACTTGTGCAGCTTTATGTGACATACACTGCGAGCACTTCATAATTCCTAACTTTCTCTGGATTCCCTTCACATCCCTTAGGTTTGCTTTCGTCTTTCAGCGTTCCTAACATATATATATATATATATATATATATATATATATATAGAGAGAGAGAGAGAGAGAGCTATATTATTGCATATTTATGTTATGTCTGTGGAGATTTCTCTATACACACATCTATCTAACTATATATATATATATATATATATATATATATATATATATATATATATATATATATATATATATATATGAAAGTTACAGCTGTAGAAGACAACATGCATTTGCTATGCTAATAGCTGCGTACACCCATGCAGGCCCACTTGCATCTACTTATTTTGAGTTACATATGTTTACAGGCACGTCTTTAGGATTACATGTGCCTTATTCCTTATGACAGTACCACTTTGATGGAATCTGGTAAACGGACGTATGCGAACGTGGTCACCTTTACATGTGTAAATGTTGGCTTTACAGCATAGAGGCATTCATTACACAATTACTATGTGCTATAGTAGTACTTGCACCGGGAATGCCTTTACGTTGGGCGGATGCTGTAACCACTACACTATTAGTGTTCTGGCTCATTTATATGTATACCCATGGTTCATAGCTACTCTGACATACGCCTCACCACTTCCCTTACACAAAAGGCATCCATTCTCCTGCTGGGAAAACCACAGTACTACATTTAGGACATTCCCTGTTTCCTACTGCTTTGGACCCGTGCTGCGAGTCTACTCACTCCAGGGATATTCATAACTCCTACGCTTATAGTCCTCGCACATATGCGTGTTTGATTGTCAGGGTTTTCATGTGCTGGTCTGGGTTTAGGCTCGGCCGACTGGTGACTAGCACTGCCCTAGCGCTGTTCAAAGATCAGATGTAGCACATGGACAGAGTTATTCCAGAGTTTCACATTCTACCTGTGTTTACAGACGTAGGTGTTTGGGCACCTCTGACCACATTATTGTGTCGGTGCTACATAATTTAGGGCGGGGAGTGGTTCCGCTACATAATGCAGTTTGAGGGGGTGGTTTCCCTTCCCATTTCACTATTTCATTCATTTATACATACAATGAATATTATTCTGGACATCTGTTATGAAATCACTACAAGTATGCAATAGTCTAGTCAACAGCTGGGACAGTTGGTTGGTGTACTTCTGTGTACGGACCTCTCTGATACTCAGGGACTCATGTCTACAGTGACAGGGACAAGGCTATGATAACTCAGGGACAATCACGGACACTTCTACCATATTAGTACTATTAACTTGGAACATGTTGACAGATTCGTAATACTACTAATTGTCTGCAGTTAAATGCATCTAGTACTCTTTATTGTTGTAACTAGTCATTCTCATTCAGCACCTTTCCCCCAAAGGGCACTGGCTTTGTGAGTTTTTAAGGGTCTGGCCAGTTATTGTGCGACTGTTCTGACCACTGGTATCGTTGACATTGTCATATGTATGGGCTATGCTGTATTCCGGTGACTAGGGTTGGCACCTTTTCACATGGCCAAGATGGGACATTTTCAGAACATACCAGGTTTTACAAGCCAACACATACCCATGGTCAGTACAACGGATAGTACTTTATTTATTTGCTTACATAAAAGCCTATTGTTGCAGCGGTTTACTTGCTTATTCTGTTTCTTGTAACATTTAGGTATTGTAGATACTGCAATAATTATTTTCTGCTACTATTACATAACATATGGGACATAATTATGTCCTACAATCCCAGGACATTTGCCATTTGAAATGTCTTTTGTCAGGACACAACTGTCCAACGATGGACTGTCCCTCGCAAAGCTGGACAGATGACAACCCTACTGCGGACACCAGATTGTTTGGGCCAACACATAGCCATGGTCACTGCTGGTTTAGAACAGTCATTTGTTTCCTAGCTGTAAGCCTTATACCTTTGGCACTTTTGTTGTTTGCCTGTTTCTTGTACGAATTACGTTTATTCTATCCTGATGTGACCGCTTTAGGCAACTGTTACATGCAGTATGGTGCATGGTTATTCTCTATGGTGACAAGACATTTGGCATTGTACCATTGTTGGTCAGGTCACACCTACACACACATTAATTGTCCCTCACACAGTGGATCAGGGGTATCCTGTTTATGTCAGTGCCTTCACCACCCTTATACCATGTGCCACTATGCAAATGTGTGCAATATATTCTCCTGCTTATTCCTGTCAGGACACGTGTGTCATGGGCAGGTGATTGATCCTGGGTGGTAGGTTATGCATGACCATTTATGGCTGGCCAGTGTCGTGCACCTCTAATGCACATTCCAACTTGTGTCCAGATATCTACAGGACTGGACTTCGTGTTTTCCATTCTAATATTTACACAGGTTATGTATCCCATGAGGGATATCCAAAAATTGGACCAATCCACAACAAGAGAAATAACAAACACTTTTTGGCATTACGGAAATGTGCTGGGGGGTTTACATGCAAGGGATACATAGTGTGCAATCCTGCAACTGCCTATGGTGACACTACCTACTACATATGCGTAGTGGTCACTATGTGTAGCTGTGGCTGCACCAAACCAGTAGGCCAAGTATGGCTGGATTTGCTGGATGTTCAGGTATGGGAGCAGGTTGTGTGATGTGGAGGGGATGCTGGGTAGTCCATTATGCATCCAGGTGTGTTACATTTGTTATGGCCAGTTCCATCAGGACCAATCTGTTGGTATGTGCCAGTGATATGTCTATACATTTGTATTGCACATTTCAATATTCATATGTTTGTGGGATTGTGTTCTACAGTATGGCCTGTCTGGTTGTATTGCAGCTGTTTATACATGTGTTTGTGTTTTTTTCAGCTTCACCCACTGCTCCCTCATACACCTCCGGTTCACCTATTCTGCATACGACACAGTATCGCCTTGGAGGATTGTACCATTAACCATCCCCCCACACACACAGATTCCTCACACCCCATACATCACTACTTTGGTTGTTGGCCCATGACACGGCCAGAGTAACACATTGAATACCCTACATGTGTCAGGTACCTGTATGGTTGTGTGGACTACCCTGCCATGTTTGCTTTCCACATGCTATACCTTACGCACATAGGTACACACCCATACTTAACTTTCATTACATGGTTGGTATACCCGGGTACTACCCGTTCAACTGTGACACATCCTGACAAGTTCGGCTTGTACCGCTGATTTCCGGATTTTGGCAGCCTGTTGTACTCATTGGTAGGATGCTACCTTTTCCTATGTCCAGGATGGGATATATTCCGTATGCATATCTGACTGTACTGGACAACACGTCCCCACAGTCAATGGTACAGATAATACTGTTCCTTTCGGCCTACATGTTTCCTTATTGTTGTAGCTGTTTATATGCTCCTTCTGTTTCGTTTACATGCTTATTCTATTTCCTATCACGTTTGGTATGTGAAATACAGACATACCTTTTGTATGTGACTATTACATGCCTTGTGGTATATGATTTGGACATACGGTTGCTGGATGTCTACATTTATCGTGTATTTTGTTATGGACACATCTGCCCAGCTGTGTACCCTCCCTCACATTATGGGTCAGCTGGTGACCCTCACCACTGGGCTGGATGTACCTACTGGCGGCTCGCTAACATATGATGCATTTCACTTCCACTTGGTATAGCTATCTACACTGCATTGGACTATGGCCACACGGTCTTCCATGTCATTTGTTCGTGAGATAGGGACCAGTTATTCCCTACCGTGCATTTGTGTTTGTTTCTTCACTTTTTGTTCGCAGGGACTTTCTTGCATGCTTTGCATACATTTCAGTATCCACGGACACTGATAAATGTGATTACTATCTTGCAACTTGCTATATGCAAGCATTTTAGGTTGCACGTCGACAGCTGCCATTTCCATGCCTCCGTGTGGCACTTCGACACGCCCTATGCACTCGCACTCCTTTCCTGTGCACGTGGCTGTGGCGGCAGTGCACCTTCATTAATATGCATTTGGCGCTACTGCACCATCTTCATGTCGCACTGTCGGCGCAAGTCTACTGCCATCCTTGCGCCGAGCTTCATGAATCCCGGGGTATGTTTAAAAGGATCCAGTGAAACACACTGAGGTTATATACTGTAAATCAGTAAGTAAAATAAATGATTGCATATATTTGTATAATAACATATACAAAGCATTATATACATGTATAATAAAATTTATGAAAAGCATAGCAGGTAGATGAATATCATCGGACTTGGTTATACAGATGTTTAAGATGCAGTTTAATGGTTACCATTTCATTAAGTCCTGGCGATAAGTGTGCTTTAAATTTAAAGATCCATTTCAATTCTTTACACTCTGTTAACAATTTAATGTCTTCTCCTCTTAATGGTTGTGGTATGACTTTTAATATAGTAAACTTAAATGCACATGTTGCATCTGATTCAGTAGTGTGTTTATAAAGTGTTAGTTTTTCTGTTGATATCAGTTATATGCTGCCCAATCCTCTTTTTCCTGTTTTCTGTTTGTCTTACCTATATAATATGCATTGCATACACAACAAGAAGCATACAGACTATGTTTCTTGTATTACAATTACCATATGCTGTAAGGGTAAATTGTGACCATGAAGGGGATGTTTAATGTGTGTGTCCGTGAGTATATATTTACAGTGCGCAAAATTGTTACATTTGTACTTGCCTTGTCTACTGCTAGCAAAGTCAAATAGCTACTGGATTGTTCCCTATAGCAAGGTATGTTTTTCAGGTTAGATGCTCTCCTATAACTAAGTCTGGGTGAAGCACAGAGAGCATTTTGTAACCCTGGAATCTGTGTTAGAATGGGCCAGTATTTACTAATGATACTTAATCATAGAAGTATTTCTGTTATATATAAGTGCATATCTGTGAACTTGTTTATTATTCATAGTCGATGGGTTACTATTTCTTGGTGCATATAAAAGAGTTTTAGACTCTGTCTCACAGAAGTAAAATTTCTAGCTCAAGGCTAAATTTTCTAAATATATCTCTGAAAAAATGGCAACAGGTCAGAGGGAGACAACTTTGTACAGAAAATCGGTTAAGAAGAATACTTACAAAGAACTGATTTACATCCGCCAAACATTTATCCCAACATAGTCAGAAACCAGCTTATGAGGGTATCCAGACTCACTACTAATGACATCAACATGGAATCATAATTACAATGAATTGCTCATAAGTCTATACACAGAGGATACAATGAATGAAATGTTAACAGTATTAAGCATGACATCACTGGTAAATGTGAGACAGACTGTAAAACTCTTTTATATGCACCAAGAAATAGTAACCCATCCACTATCAATAATAAACAAGTTCACAGATATACACTTACATAGAATAGAAATACATCTGTGACTAAAAGTATCATTAGTAAATACTGGCCTATTCTAACACAGATTTCAGAGTTACAAAATGCTCTTAGTGTTTTGCCTAGATTTAATTACAGGAGAGCATCTAACCTGAAGAATATACTTTGCTATAGGGACCATCCCAGTAGCTATTTGACTTTACTAGCAATAGACAAGGCAGAAACAAATGTAACAATTGGATGCACTATAAATATACACTCACAGACAAGCAGATTAAACATCCCCTTCATCGTCACAATTTTACCCTTAGAGCACATGGTAACTGTAACACAAGAAACGTACTCTACTATGCCACTTGTTGTGTATGTAATGCATATTATATAGGCAAGACAATCAGAAAACTGAGAGAGGATTAGCTAACATATATCTGATATCAACAGAAAAGTTTTGACTAACACACTTTATAAACAAACTACTGAATCAGATGCAACACATGTGTTTATGTTCACTATATTAAAAGTCATACCACAACCATTAAGAGGAGAAGGCATTAAATTGTTAGAGTGTGAAGAATTGAAATGGATCTTTTGATTTAAAGCACACTTATCGTCAGGACTTAATGAAATGGTAACCATTAAACTGCACTTTAAACATCTATCTAACCAACTCCAATGATATTCATCTACCTGCTGAGCTTTTCATAAATTTTATTATACATATACATATAAGGTATTGTATATGTTATTATGTAAATATATATAATAATGTTTTAATTATTTTACATATACCAATTTACAGTATATATAATCTCTATATTTTTCATTGGATCTTTTTAAACATGGACGTTTTTAATCATATGATTTTTTTTTCTAAACATGTGACTCTTTTAATCATGTGACTTTAAAATGTTATATATAATCATCCTTGCAATTTGCCTGCCATTTCCCTGGTGAAGCCCACTGGGCAAAAGTGTCTTTTCACACTTGCATTTGGACTCAGAGTTTTTAGCATTTTGTGTGCACTTTGACTGAACTGATTTTAGCAACTTGGTGGATAACCAATTAGACATACTTTTTACTGTTCATAGTTCCAGGTACCTCTTTTTTATTATTCTTTGGATTACTTTATTTTTACTGGGCTTCTTACCACACTGATACTGTTTTGTTTTATTGTTTTATCAATTCCCAAAATATGGGATGGGGTAGTATTCAGGTAATGGGTCTTTGGTTCTCAAAAAAAAGGTAATGGGTCTTTGGGTGTTGGAGCCTTGAGTTATTTTACAGCCTGCCTTTGTCCTTAAGAGACATGGACAGTACGCTGGGAGTGAATTTACAGTTCCCATTACCTTTATCCAATTTCCTTTTGAGAAGAGTGAGGGACAGGCTTTGTTTTATGAAGATGGGAAGTTTTTCCCATTCATGAGATAGCCTTTGGGTTATGAATCTGTCTCTCCAGCAAATTCTGTTAGTCACAGATAAGGTTCAGGTCCATGGAACACATAACCCACATATAATTTTTCCTGAAAATATGTAACATTTTCATCATGGCTGGATCAGAGAATGCCTTGTAAGTCAGGCATAAGTCACCTCTCAATAGATGATATGAGATGGAATAAAGGGATAGGGCCATTAGTCGATCCGCATAAGACATATATCTTATGATTTGTACTTTTTTTAGAGAGATCCATGAGGGCCTCTCCAATAAGTGCCTGGTTAGGTACATGCAGATGGGAGTATTGTACTCGATTATGGGCCTGATAATGGCCAAGTATAATGGCATTATGACTTCCTTTGAACCTGATGCCATGCCTTTACTTATAAGTTGAACCACACAGAAAGATTTCTTCACTACTGTACCAACCTGGTGGTCAAAGTTTAGGTTACGATCTGTGTTCCTAGGTTGCTCACCACTGGGTTTATTTTCAGGAGTGTGCTATCAATATTATAATTTGCAGGGATATCTGATTTATCAGAGTATGATTATGAGCAAAGATTTTTTTTGCATTTAGTCTCAGACCATAGTTTCGTCACCAGACATTTGTCATTTTTAGGTCTGTTTGTAGGATGTCAGCATTGTTTGGGGATTCAGTGATTGCTCCCAGCTTACAGTCATCAGCGAACTTGGTGATCCAGAGGCCTCCAGCATTGGCCTTCCCTTCAGAGAAGTCTATACCAAAGGAGGGGTGCCAGCACTGAACCCTGTAGGACAGTGCTAGTAACAGATTTGTTATCAGAAGTGGATTCCCCAATACTGACAAAGTGCCCTGTCAATGAACCAGTTTGCTATCCACCTGATGATGCAGAGGTTTATGCCTAACACAGTAAGTTACTAAAATGGCTACACTCAACTAACTAACTCAACTTCAACTAGCTCTAGCCCTTATTCTCCCTCCCTCCCCCTCCTCCCCTCCTTCCTCTACTTTTTACCTAAACCTTACCAACCTAAGTTCAATCTCTCTATCAAAATCTGAAAGAAGTAAATAGTGCTACCTACCCATCCCCAGGCAAAAACTTTCCTTCCCCTCTCACTCACTTCTCTGGAACACCTCCCATTCCCCATCACATCACTACCTCTAACCACTCCCAAAAAAATCTTCTTTTTTCTACATCACAGTGGGAACAGGGGGAATGCTCTTGCTCCCACCCCACATAACTAACTCTACTTAATGTATATCTATATCATATCCTATTTTACTACTATACTATCTCTCTAATGTATTAATGTTTCATTTTTTTTTTTTATTTAGCATGTGTTTTTTTGTTGTATTATGTATGTTATTATGTATTTCTATTCTATCTTAGATTTACTTTTATTCTGCCTACATTGTATTAATAACTCTCTGTAGCTAGATTTGTCTGCCAAATGTTGAATGATGTTATTTTTTTTTTTTTTTTTTTTTTTTTTTTTTTTTTTCTCCCCAGGACTCCATTGAAAATGGGTTCTTTATTGGCCCAATGGACTATCCTGGTAAACCAACTGCAATAAATAAATAAATAAAATAAATAAGTTAATCTATGATTCCCAAGTAAGGGACTGTGTTGAAAACTTCGACCAGGTCTTGAAAATTGGTGTGTACTATTTTACCCTAATATATGTCCCTGGTGACTTTCTCAAAGAAGTCAACCTGATTGATCAGGCAAGACCTCACTTTGACAAAGCCAGATCAGGTCTGCTTCAGTGTTTGGAGATTTCCTATGTCATTATTGACTGAGTCTATGATAATTCTCTCCATGACCTTGCAGATAAAACTGGTCAGGCTCATGGGTCTATTGTTCCTTTCGGCAGTTGATGGCCCCCCTTTGTGCAGAGGGATGGCTGTTGCAATCCCCCATTCCTTTGAAACAAAGCCTGACCAAAGGCTGTGGTTAAAGAGTGTTTCTAGTGGCCATTATAGATTAGTTTTAAGTTATTTAGGAAGCACTCTGGAATGCATTTGGGAGTCATGGAGGCTGTGTTTTTGGCTTTAGCGAGAGCAGTAAGGACCTGTTCCCTGGTAATGACTAGTAGGGGGATGGTTGTGGGTATTACTTTGGGTGTAGTTGGAGGTGACGGAGGGAGAAGTTTGAACTGAACTTGTTGGCCGGTAGGCTTGCTATAGTTTCAGGCTGAGTGTAAGTGTTGTGATTCATGATTAACTCAGCAAATTGCTGAGCATTTACTCTGAGGTTGCAAACATAATTAAAAAAAAAGCCTTATGGTTATCTTTCAATTAGGAAGCTATCTTTGCCTCATAGTTTGCTTTGACATATTTCTCCAGTTCTCTAATCAGTTTGGTTAGACTGGTGAATGTCTTTTTGCCCTGTTTTATCAGTTCCTTCTTGGCTTTGAAAAGAAATGTTTTCCTTTTGTTGAATAGCCTATTTATGTTAGGGGTCCACCAGGGTGGTTTACTTTTGCCAGTAATCATGGGTTTGACTCAAATAGATACTGCCTCCTCTATGCAGCTATGAATGTGGTTGTACAGTGTTTTTGTGCACATCACAAAGTACGTCTCAGTGTCATCTGGGTTTGGAGGGGCTTGGAAGTTTAATAAGCTGTCACTTACTTTGAAGTAATTGGTCCTAGCAAAGTTCTTAACAAGTTTGGAATTTGATAGGGGGTTCTAGGTTAGTTTCAATACTAAAAGAGATCATTCTGCAGTCAGATCTTACCGGTGGGAGTTGATGTATGGGAGGGAGCAGCATCCCCCCATTTTCATGAGTACCAGGTCTAGGATATTTGAACCTCTAGTTGTGGATCTAAATATTTGTTCCAGGGTGTTTTAATTGATGAAGTCCAAAATTCTGTGAGCAAGTGATTTATGGGTCATATAAGTCTCCAAGTTTATAAAAAAGTAGTTGACATCAGGTCTATATTATAATAGCGATGCGTTAAAATGTCAAATCAAACTTGTTCGACACAAAAATGTCGAACTCCAAGGTTCCCGAACAGCCAAATCACTGATTTTGTTCCAACAGAAAGGAATCGGTTGGCCAAACACCAACACCACACAAAAACAAAAATATTTAGTGGGGGGTGTCACCCCCCCCCCAACTAAATATTCTAACTCAGAGACCACACTACAGTCAGGGAAACGGCAGGTGTAACAGAACGGCCAACTGATTTCTTTCCGTTGGAAAGAAATCGGTGATTTGGCTGTTCGGGAACCTTGGAGTTCAACATTTTTGTGTCGAACAAGTGGGATTTGACATTTTTACATGTCGATATTATAATATAGACTCGTTGACATCACCCATAAGTATGCCATTAGGCTGAATGTTAAGAGATTCCAGTAGTTTTAGGTAGGAGATGTGGTTTTCCAGACTCATGTAGGGGATCTGTAGCTAGCAAGGATATGGTAGGGGGTCACAGCTATGGTTAGATAGGCATGGAGCAGCTCCAGTGAATCATGTTGTCGGAAATAAAATATGAGTGCCTTAATACTCAGTACGAGCAGGGTATAAACGATTGCAACTGTTTGCCACATTTGCAGAAAACAGTTTGTTACAGTTTACAAAAGGCATTTTTATTATTTTCTTTTAGTAAAATAGGTTGAGGGAGAGTTGGGGTAGGGCACAGAAATGGGACCTGAATGGAAGGGGTGGTGGGGGCAGGGCATGTCGTGCATCTGACCACCTGATTGGTGTGTCAGTGGAAGGACTGTCCTTTTTTGTGCTCTTTAATGAAAGTCTTCAGGTGTGTTCAAACAGGACAATCTAACAAACTAGCTAGAAGCACAAACTTTTAAAATTACTACAGTGCAGAGAAAGCAGCAGCAAGGTCAGTGAAAATCATGGCACTTTACAGTGATAAAAGGAAGAAAAATAGAACAAATAATTTGAAAATACAGCACTGATACTCTTAAATATCTTATAAATGTGAAAAAAATAAATTTAATGTATTTATCTGTGTTAGCATTGCACTGGACACAAACCAGGTGTTTGTGGGCTCTGTGGAAATGAGTCAAGATCTGTGCAAATATGCCATATTTATAGAGGCAGAGAAAACTGACTAAACAAAATAAATAACCCCTGACTAATCAAGCATTCACACATAAAGTATTCCTGTGAAATGCCCAGCTCAGACAGATCAGGCCACCTTCTACTCCCAATATAAAAGCGGTCTCAGGCCTTCCTGGACATGGGCAGTCATTACTAAATACAGTCCTGGGTACTGACTAGAGTATCTGTGGTGTTAACATTGGGATGAAACTGCTAGGCTTGAAATGATCTCTGGGTTCATAGGTTCATAGGTTGGTACTAGGCTATTGACCCTAGGGCCTATAGAAGCCTAGCCATAACAATTCCCTGGCTATTTCTTCTCACAATATTTACTTCCCTGGACCCCTTTCTAGCAGGGCAAACTGACATGATCCCGGGGTGAATTTCCTATCTCCCATCCAATCGTCAAGGTTCCTTTTGAAGAGGGTCAAAGAGGTGCTCTGCTTGACATGTATGGGCAGTCTATTCCAGAGTCTGGGGAGTCTCTGGGTCAGGAACCTATCCCTCCAGCATGTTTTGTTCATTGTGATGACAAGGTTTAGATCCCTGGAGCATGTGGCTCTGAGGGATTGGGATTTCCTTAAGTGTAGCATGTTCAACAGCTCTGGGTTTGACATGGCCTTGTATGTTAAACAGAGATTGCCTCTGAGTAGATGATATGTGACAGAGTATAGCTGGAGTTTTTTTAGACAGTCAGCACAGGGCATCTGCTTTAGGCCTGTGATTCTTTTAGAGAAGTATTTCTGCAGCCTTTCCAGTTGTTACAGATGTCTTGAGAGGTACATACCAAATGGGGCATTGTATTCTATAATGGGTCTAATATGGGATTAGTGCAGTGAGACAATGACCTCCTTTTTTCTGGATGAAAAGCCTTTAGTGATGAGATGTGTCACATAGAAGGATTTCCTGACTATTGTGGTGATGTGGTTATCGAAGGTGAGACCACTGCCCACTTGCGTCCCTAAGTCTATTATCACACTTTCGGTGTTTAGTGTACTGTCACCTATGTGGTAATTTACGGGCACATGTTTTTCCCAAAGGGGATAGCTATACATTTCTTGGCATTGAGCTTGAGCACATGGCTCTGGCACCAAGCATCTGTTTCTGTAAGGCCATTTTGTAGAATATCCACATCATTTGGGGATTCAATAATGGCTCCCAGTTTGCAGTCATCTCCAGACTTTGTTAGCCAGAGTCCCTTAGTGTTGGCCTGTACTTCAGAGAAGTAGATGCCAAACAAAAGCAGTCCCAGAACTGAACCTTGAGGTACTCCACTTGTCACTTGTCTGGAGCTGGATTTGGAGTTGGCTACATTTACAATGTGGATTATTTTAGTAAGCCAGTTGGCAACCCATCGAGTGACGTAGGGATTAATGCCCAGCTTAGTAAGTTTATCTATGATTCCAGAGTGGGGGATGGTGTCGAAGGCCTTGGCAAGTCCGAGATAGGCTGTGTGACTGCCTTACCCTCATCGACAGCTCTGTAGACTGATTTGAAGAAGTCAGTCAGGTTCAGAAGACAAGATCAACCCTTGACGAACCCAAAATGGGTGGGGTCCAGTGTTTGAAGGTTGCCAATGTCTTTGTTTATAAGTTCCATGATAATACATTCCATGGCCTTGCAGATCAGGTTCATCAGACTGATGAGGCAGTAGTTCCCAGGATCCAAGGTGGATCCCCCCTTGTGGAGTGGGATAACTGTAGCTGTGCACCACTCAGTGGGCATGAAGCCTAAGGTGAGACTATGATTAAACATGACACTTAGGTGAGGTGCCAGTTCATTTTGTAGTTCATGTAGTACACAGAGTGGGATGTCATCTGGTCCCATGGATGCTGTATTCTTAGCTTTGGAGAGTGTGTTTTTTACCTGTGTGGCCATTATTACTGGAATTTGGCAATCTTTTGGTATTGAGATGGGCCTTTTAGGAGGCAAGAGAGGGGTGAAGTCAGCACTGAATCGATCTGCCAGGATATTGGCAATATTCTTGGGATCACTATATTTAATGTCATTCTGTTGTAGCTCAGAGCAGATCTGAGCATTGCCATTTAGATTCTTGACATAGCAATAGAATGCCTTGTGGTTGTCTTTGGAATCTTTGGCAATTTTATTTTCATAACCAGCTTTGGAGGATTTTATGACGAATCTCAGCTTCTTACTGAGGCTGGTAAGGGAGTTTTTTGCATCCTGGAATTTTCCTCTTTTTTGCAACAGTTTCTTCCTTTTGTTGTAAAGTTTGTTTATGGCAGGGGACCACCAGATTGGCTTCCTTTCCTTTATTTGGAGGAGGGCATCTTGGTTCTATTTGGGATAGCATGATTCATGTACATGTAGATGTGCTCGTACAGTGCCTTAGTGTAGGATTCAGCAGTTGAACTTTCAGTTCCCGTCTGCATGAGTGTCATGAAGTTTGTCACTTCTGACTTGAGTAGCATGAAGTTGACTTTGGAGAAGTTTTTTACAGAGGTTTCCTTATTGGTGGTAGAGGAGGGATGTGGATGTCAAGGGTGATTAGCTTATGGTCAGACTTGACCAACAAGGGGGTGATCATAGGTGTGGAGCATCGATTTTACATGTTGATAATGACTAGGTCTAGGATATTGGAGCCACTGGTGGGACTATGGATTATTGATCCAGGGCATTGAAATTTATGAATTCCAAGAACCGTTGGCCAAAGGTGTTGGTACACGAGTAGTTTTCTCAGTTAATGGCAGGGTAGTTGAAATCACCCATTATTAGGGTGTTTGGTTGCATCTTAATATTTTCCAGTATGTTTAGAAAGGTGTAATAAGAATCTTGGGGCATGGTGGGGGATCTGTAGCAAGCTACAATTTGGATTGCAGTCTTACCTAGTGTTAGTTGCATCTGTAGAATTTCAGATGCATTGTGTTGGGCAACTAGCCTGGTGGTGTGAATATTCTTGGTGAATATGGACACTCCTCCACCTTTAGTGTTTCGGTCCTGGTTTGGTGGCCAAAAAGTGTGGTAAGAATTGTAGCCTGGTATTGCAGGGGTGCTCTCTTGAGCCTTGAACCAGGTCTCAGTTACTGCACAGATATCGATGTTCTCCATTTTTAGGAGTGCCTCGAGAGAGTGCATTTTGAGGTTTAGACTTCTAGCATTGAGTAGCATTACCTTCAGATTTTGCATGCTTATATCTGTTACGGTGGTGGTTTTGTCCTTTGAACTTTGCCTAAAAAAGGCACTATAGGAGTGGCAAGAGCCTTAGCCAGTAACCTGAATCCCAAGGGCGACAGGTGCAGACCGTCTCTGGCAAAGCATCATGGTCTGTCGATCATGTCATCCCAGGCAGACAGATACTGGATCTCCTTTGAATGACACCAGAAGCTTAGCCAGTTGTTGAAGTCAGTCATTTTGTCCTTATACTGTGGTATCATTCTGGGTGAAGGCAGGATGCTACTCAGGGCTAGAGTTATACCTGCCTAGGCTACATGATCCGAGAGCTCTTCCATGTCTCTTTTCATGTAGTCCAGGGAGGTAGATCTCAAGTCATTCACTCCAACATGGACAATGACAGAGTCATATTTGTACTTCTTGTGGAGTAACTTGAGTGCATGCATTATGTGGCAGATCCTGGCATCTGACAGGTAGCTGACTGTAATTTTCTCCTTGTTCAGCCTGGTGAGTGGGACGTCAGTGTGCCTGACTATAGAATCACCTATGACTAAAGTGTTGGGTACATTGTCTTGCCTTAGGGTCTGTTGGGTAGCACACTGGTGTTGTGAGCTATGTGACACTTTGGTTGTGATTGGTGTTTGTTTGCATTTCAGCTTCAGAGTCCTTGTTGCTCAGGCAGGTTACTGTTAAGGGCCTCCACATATGAGAGTTTAGTGCTGTTACGTGAGGGTGTTGTTGGTGTGGGTTTAGAAGGGTTATTTGTTGCTTGAGGTCTAGTGCAGGTGTTAACCTTCTCCTCTTGACTGTGTAGCACAATCTTGGGTGGAGAGAGCTTTGCTTCCAGTTTGGCTATGTAAGTGCATCTCTCTGATAACTTAGTAACCTCCTACGATGCTAAGATTCTTAACGTAAAAGCACAATACAGTTAAAAGTGAATTCAAACAAACTAGCTTTTAAAACAGCTACAATGCAGATAAACCAACAGCAAGTTCAGTGAAAAGCATAGCACTTTACAGTGATAAAAGATAGAAAAATGCATAAATAATTCAAAAAATGCAGCATCAGTACTTTTAAATATCTTATAATATTGTAAGTGATAAAGGTCAGAAAAATACATCAAATAACTTTGGTTGATGGAGATTTAAGCCATTTGTTCATAAGCAGAGGTGGTGCAGCAGTAGTGTTGTCGCCTCACAGCAAGAGGTTCTCCGTTCGATTCTCGGCTGGAGCTCCTTCTGTGTGGAGTCTGCATGTCCTCCCTTCGGTCAAGTGGCATTCGAAAGATATGCGTGAATGGGTGTACCTTTATTGAAGGTTGGGCATCGGGCTGGCACCATAAAAAATCAACAGCCAATCATTAGCAGACGAGAGTTCCACTGTGGCGACCCCTAACTGGGAAAAGCTCAAAGAAAGTTCAAGTGTTTATGGAGCCATTTGTTTTGTGGAGGTACAAGATATCAAGGCATTTTTTGGATTAAAGATATCAAGGAGTATTAAGTCAGTAATAATGCAGAATGCTGGATATAAATCCCCACACAGGACTCTACTGAGCTAGAGTCTGGTGATCTTTTAGTTAGGAATCTCAGGGGGTATTTGTAGCTGTGTGATGTGTTTGGATAGATGCATACAAAAAAGGGCATTACATTTTATAATTGGTCTGATCAGTGTAGAGATGGAAGAATGTTAACTAACTTTGACTTGGATGAGTTACCTTTTCTTATCAACTGGATTATATGTCAGTCATAAGATAGGAAGTTGTCTAGGATGGTGTCATGATCTTTGATGACCATGTCATTCCAGAGCGAGGTGCCATTTATAATGTAAGCTGCCGTCATGTTTTGTTTACCAAAGGTGACAATGCTACACTTCTTTCAATTAACATAGGTCTATTTCTTTAAAGAGCATTGGTTTGTATGGTTTAGTCCTTGCTGGCATCAGATGCTGAATGAATGACAACAACTAACTTGCACTCACTGATAAATTTCATTAGTGATATGCCTGAGTTAGTGGTTTGGAGATCCAGTAAGTAGATACTGAGCAGAAGATCCCAGTAGCGAGCCCTGAGGAAAGCCTTTAACCACCATTTTGCTTTTTGGAGTGACACCTGACACTGTAAATACATGGGTTCTATTAGCCAGTTTGCTTCCTCTCTCTCTGTTACAACATAAGTTTCTACGTTTGAGCATTTAAGCATATTTGGAATCTTAGAATGAGGAACAGTGTCAAAGACCATGACTAGATCAAGTCAAGGTGCATTGCATGAACTTCATGACTGCTTGTACAATTTCAGTGACTTCTTGAAAGAGCTCTACTAAACTAAGTCGATCTCCTTTTAACAAAACCATACTGCTGTGGGTTTAGAACATCGTTTTTTATATATCTGAGCTTATGAAATCAGATATAATTTAGGCTTTGCAAATTTATGCTTATGCTCATTAGCCTGCTGGGTCTACATTTCTTGAGATCGAAGAGGGGCCCCTTTCTGGAAGGGCATAATGATAACCATTTCTACAGTTCTAGAACATACCCTGAGGCTATGCTTAATCTGAACAGTTTTAGGAGGGATTCAGAAAGGGCATATCCGGTAATGTGGAATAAGCAGCCAGGTATATTACTGAGGCCTATAGAGGTAGTATTTTAAGCTTTAGAGAGTACAGTTGACATGTTCCATAATAATCTTGGGGAAAGGAGGTACTCAGGAATTTGTGGAACTTCAATAACTGTTTCTCACAAAGCTGTAGCTCAGTCAACAAATGCCCTAGGCAACCATCCAGTTGGGATCCTCCCCTCAAAGTTGCAGAGATAAGGACCAAAATAAATATCCCCTGACAAAGAGTTACTGTGTTTCTACATAATAGCTCTTTATTTTTCTGAAACACCTTTCAGAAGCTGTAACAAGGAAAAGAGATAATATATGCTAGCTTCATGTTACACACTCCTGCAGACATACATATACAAACGCATGCAGGCAAGTATACAAACATACACACACATACACAAACACATACATTGCAAGCAAATTGTTTACATGACCAAAATCTGAATTGTAACTCTTAAAAATAACTACAGATATTTCTGTCATGTCCAACTGTCCAGCAAAAGCAGTTGCATTACTAACTTACAGAGAACAACTGCCACATCTTTTACTGTGCTGATTTTGCCCCTTAACAGCTTGCATCCAGGGCAGCCTCCCAATATGTCCCACAGCAGCTACAACTTTGCTCTCAAATGTGAAGTTGGCACAAATTTATATCCAGGTACATAAGCAGTATCTTTAGGTTCAGTGTAGGTTATACCTTTATGCATTAATTAAGAGCATTGCTGAGTATTATTTTATTAACATTTGATGCAGTTAACAAAAGATTTATGATTATCATCCACTATGAAATTGCAAATAAGTTAACGATTTAAATTTATGTCTCACCAAGACCTTCCTTGTGGTAACTTTCATTTTTTTGCTGGCATTTTTTAAGTGGATAGAGTTTGATTTATTATAGGCCTAAGTTAGCCTTTTTGTTTATTACATGGTGTATTAATGTTGCAGTCCACCAAGATGGTATATTTTTACACTCCCTGGTATTTGTGGTGCTGAATATGACAGCTTGATATTTGCTATTTCACAGTAAGGAGAAAAATTCCTTGGCATAAATAGATGAGTTTACATGGGGCTGGTAATTTTGCATTTGAATTTGATCAGCTCATCACATAGTTTTAATAAGTTTGTCTTCTTGAGTTCAGAGGTGCTTCTTGTGGTGGCTTGAGGTGCATAATGTTGTTACTCTGGCCATGGACATAATTTCAGAGTATACTGCATGTGCTATCCTAGCTTACCTGAATGCAGAGGATGAATGTTACTTTCTGGACCACTTTTCATTTTGTAACACATAGGCTTGTAATTTTTACATATTATTAGTCTAAATAGATCAGTGGGACTAGTCACATGATGTAATATACTGGCGTCGGTGTGGTAAGATGTCTGGAACTGTGATGTGGCACAGACACTTGTGTAATTGGACATCTGTGAGACTGGTTGCCATAATATGGCATAGAGGCTTACCACAGTGCTGCCATGGATGTATTCTTCTGGATGTTGTGCAGAGATTGGTTGTAGTGCAATAATGTAACCAACAGGCAGGCTGTGTGCTGTAATGAAAGAGATAATGTTCTGCAGTGCCAGTTCATGTCCTGTACTTTTTATGGGGGTGTAGTATGGTTACAACAGTGCTGTGTACTTGTCTGGCATGAGCTTCACCTTTTAAGGAGAGATGCAGTAATGCTACAGTGTGTACAATTTGTAAATTCTTTTCTACACCCCTGCACGCAAGCAAATGGTACCAAGACCATTGACAGAAGCTAAATGCTAAAAAAGTAGAGTATCTCATCTTTTGGCAAACAGGAACTTTATTTCTCCTGTCACATTAGTGGCACCCCCCACCCCCTTTAAAAGTGGCTCTGTTGTCTGGGAACATTTGTTGATAATGAGATCTCCTTCAACTAAAGTGCAGCCATGGTTGTTAGTAAATCCTTCTATTTATCCCAGCTGATTACTAAGGGTATTTCCTCTTGGTCCAAGGATATTAGCATGCTTCTCTACTCCTTCCTTACTAAACCCATAATTGAACACATTGCTTCCTTTGGAATGTACCCCTCCAGACACATGATCCAATTTGAACTACTCCAATATTTTCTCAAAAAAAAAAAAACAGTCTAAGTTCCATTAACTCTGCATAATGCCAGCTGGGTCTCAACAAATGAGGTAGCCTGCCCAGCATATCATCCACAAAAGGTCCCATATTCTCTTCTTAATAAATGGAAAACACTAAAACAGTCCACCTCTGCCTACTAAGGTATCTATAATCACCAAAAAGCACAGGCACAGCCATTTCATCTCAGGAAATATTGATCTGTGTGATTGCAGTTTATTAAACTGTAATATATACTAAAGTGTAATCCTGCCTAAAAATATCTTATAAGTTAACATTTTCTATAATGCTCTATGTTTACAGAGCTCTGATAACCTGCTCATGCTACTCTTAAATTGTTGAAACCAGATAGGCTTACAAAAATATTGCCCATAACCCTTAACTCGCTATCTGCCTGCAGACATTACATTCCAGATTATTTTCTGAAAAAAAAATCAACTTAAAAACTATACAATAAACAAATGTAAATATTTTGTGAACAACAAATGCTATTAAAGCTGTCCAAATAATGTTATCTGTAATAAATATTGAGTACAGTGATAGTGCATTCATAGTCTGTCCATAAATACTATATAATTCTGTTTGTGTGCATTATATATATTATTATTTTTCTTTTGCTAAACTTTCACATACAGTTTCATATCTTGAAAACTGCACAACTTGAGATCTAGATATATATTGTTAGAACACGTTTGGCAAACAAACATAAGGTTTTACTTAACTGTAAGAAATTCCTCTCTGATTATTGAAATGTTTATAGTAATATGAAAAATATGCTTATTTGTATAATTAGCAATATAAATAATAATAATTTTCTCAAGATGTGCAACTTGCAGTGCACGTCAATGACAGTTTTCTTCAACATCTAAGGTTTTACTTCATGCCATGCAGTAGTTTATAAATCACTTGTTTTTTGAAGTATTAAGTACATATGAAAATATTGCATATTTTCATAATTGCTAACAAGCTAGCAGTATCTCCAGTATATTAGACTATAGATGGATATTGACAATGAAATCTTCTGTCTCCTTCCATGGTATTTCATTCCATACTCCTCAACAGCACATATGTCTCCATTATAAAATATAAATATAAATAGGAAGCTATGAATAAAAAGTGGCAAACAGTGATAAAGTTCTTACTACAGAACATCCTTGATTAACAGTCTTAGTGTCATTTTGTTAATTACTCTTTCCTTTTCTAATACTGCTTAATAGTTAGTAGTCACCTAGTTAAAGAATCCAGACCCAGCAAAGGTCTTGATGCCGTAAGGTGCTATGAGTGTTCACTGAAAGTATACAAAAATAAGCTATTGGTTTGAATGAGTTAAGGACATATTCACAAGGACTCTAAAAGCCAGAAGGGATATTAATTACTTAATGTCCTTCACTTACTACCTTTGATTAAATTGCACAATAACTTCAGTTCATGACCATAAAATGGCAAATGATTTCTCTTCCAGCCATTAAAATATTGTAATTAGATACTCTATAGATACTTCAAAGTCATTTACTTGATTACTTGAATTTGCTGTGTGATGGCTTGTTTCCATGGCTGGTGGTCTTTTCTCAATTCTGTGCTGCCCCACTTGACTTGTCCTTATTATGCTTGTGCTTACTTGGCTCCTCTGCCCTACTCCAAATTGTCACTTACCCCCACATATTGAACATTTACACTTTCCTTAAGCCCACCTCTTCCTGTAACAACTATCAACCTCTTCTTATCAAAATTATCAAATGACTACCACCTCTCTCCCACTCAAACTCCTCCATCTGCAGTAATAATAAATAGTACACCTTCCGTGTACTCCACCCACCTTTACTTACTACAAACAAACTCTGCCATTACACCTACAATACCCACTCCATACTTTATCTTCTCTAATATACGCCCATCTCAAACTGCCCATACCAATGCAACATATCTATCCCTTCATCTCACTAGTACACTTTATCTTACACATACTTTACCATCTCCTTTAAGTACTATACCTTAACATACCTGCTAACATCTGCCTTTCATGTCCATTACCCTCTGCTTACATTGTCCACCTCAGTTCATCCTCCTCTTTTATCCTTCTGCTATCCTGCCTTATTTACTACTTTGTTCCCATCCCACCCAGTTGACTACTGTTCCACCCTTATCCATGCAATGTACAACTCTGTCCACCTTTCCACAATGAGAATATCCCTTTATGTACTCTTAAAATGCAGAATACTACATTTCCATCTCTACTCACACAAGGCAAAACCGAACTTAAATACTAATGTACCTAAATTTCCATTTGTACACTCTCACTCAAAAAACATCATCTCATGTGGTGATGTGCACAAAAACCCTGGCCATTATCCCTTATCCACTTCACTTGCTCCCTCATTTGCCTTCTCTAGGCGAACACTTCCTAAATACCTAAAATTGTTCCCTTAAATATCTGAAGTATGTTAAACAAAGTAGATGGATTCCACTCCTAGATCACTCAATACTTACCTGATTTTATTATGGTCACTATACCATGGGTTATACCTCACATAAAAGACTATGAAATAAATCCCCCAGATTGAAATAGCATCCACTCAGATAAAATACACAAAAAGTAAGTGGAATAGCTATAATGTTTCCCAGTTCTCTCATTCTCTCCCTCCCTTTGCTATTATTTCACCTAAATTTCACACTGCAGAAGTCCTTATCACTCTAATCCAATTACGCAATCATAACAAACTACACATAGCTGATCTATATTTCAACAACATCCCTATTCTAGAAGATGTCTTCTGGATAATTGACAATATACTCTGTAAAACCACTATTCTTGGTGATGTCAATATTGATTGACAGAACCTTGTAACAGACTACCCATCTGATGGTATTCAGCTGTATGGCTTTAACCAACTTATAGCATCCCACATTAATATTAACAAAAAACAGCAACACTGGCTCTACTCTTGACTAGACCCCTGTGTCAAACCAAAACCTTTACTCTTCACCTGGAATTCTCATTAATTCTCTTGATGACCATCATCCCATTTATGTCTAAAGATTAGCTGCCCACCATAGCAAACAATATCTCTAGAAGGAATCCTAGAGCTTAACTGGATATAACCCCAGTGCCTTTAATGATCTTCCCAATACATTAACTGGTCTTCCCTCTACACCTTAGTACTAGATGGTGCCATTCCTAAATTTAACAAAAGTATTCCTAAACACTTTAAACAGCCTTGCCCCCTTAAGAAGGAGAAGTGCCAAAACCAATCAGGGCCTCTGGGTATCCCACTCTAGTAAATCTCTAATGAAAAAAAGAGATAAAGCATGTTGGGTATAACAAACATTCAAATCCCATGCTCACCTACAAAGCTATAAACATCTTCAAAATCTCACAAAAACAGGGTAACATCAAAATAAATAATATTACGCACACCCAGAAATTAACCAAACGCACAATCCTAAAAATTCATAGTCCTCAGTAAATGAAATCGTTCACCCTTGAACTTTTAATGCTCCAAACCTTTGTCCAGGCCTCTTCCCCATAGAAACCATTGTTGAATTTAACTCCAGTATCATAGACTCCATAGTCAACCTCCCTTAAAATTCTTTAGTGACCCACTCACACTTCATATAAACTCCTAATTCAAAGAAACTCAGTTTCTAGTTACAGCCTGTCCCCACCGCATGCATAAAAACATTTATAAAGCAAACTCAAGTCCTGCCTTTCCTGTGCTAATAATCTTCCATCAGAATACATCAAGCTAGCTTCCACTTTTGTTGTGTATCTGATCTCAAGCCTAATCAACTGATCTTTTACATGGAAATAAATCATACATAATGCCACTGTGAAATGAAGCAACTCCATACAAACAAGCAATTTTAGACCTATTGCTATTCTGTCCCCTCTTTCAAAAATTTTGGAAAGCTGTATTCACAAACAACAGTTACACTGTCTGCTTGAAGAGAACTTAGTAACCTCTTCCCAAAATGTTTTCCAGCCAGGTCACAGCCCAATAATGACCCTAATATCTTTCCTAGAGTTATTATGAGTGCCACAGATAATGACAATGTTGTATTTTCCTTCTTCCTTGACCTCTCCAAGGCCTTCATTGTGGTTTCTCCTTCCAGATTACTATAATTCATGTCTGCCTTAGGTCTGTATAACTCTTCGCTTAACTGGTTTTCTAGCAACCTATCCAGCTGTTACCAATCAGTTAAATAGCTCTCTGTTTTCTCTTGATTTTTCCCAGTTAATACCGAACGTATACAGGGGTCTATACTTGCCTTTCATCTCTTCAGCATATTCATTAGCAACATTCATGAATCTTCCCAACAAACTTATCTCATACAATATGTAGATGATGCTAGTCTCATATACACATCAAACAGTCTTCCCCATCTACAAGCCATCATACAAAATGCTTTGAACTTCATGAAAAACTGGCTGACAACCAACTCCTCTTCAGTCCCCAAAAATAAGCTGCTGTTATTCATCTCTATATCCATAACACTTTAGATAACTTCAAAATATCATCATTAAACAGCACCATTATAAAAGTCATTATTGATCAATTGAAATGTAGCCTCCGTATTCAAAATTCCATAAAAACACACCAAAAAGAAAACATTTCACCAACTCAGCTACAGCTACACTACCTAGTGCATGTCTCTTTCCTTCCCTGCTTTATGTCACAGCCATTCTTGCTAACCTACAGACCTCACACAGATCAAAACTAGAACTTTGCTATAATAATGTGGGAAGGTTTGTAGCAAATCAGCCTTATAATTCTCATTACTGCGCTGCTCTCAAATCTCTAAACTGGCTTGAACTACCATTATACCTCATATGTATTCAACTATTTCAGGCTCATAAAAAGATATGGAAACCTTCAGCCTGCCAGCTACCAGCTCCATTCTTAACCACAATCTAACAAACCACCTCATTCTTTCCTCTTTAAAACAACTCCTCTCAATTTATAAACTAAAAAAAAAAAAATCTGTAGGATATTCTCTATTCTTAAACTCCCCATGGAAATTAGATTAATACTGAGCACTCACTTGTTCAAATACCCCTTAATAAACTTCCTTTCCATATCCTGGCTCTGTACCTGTGTCACGCCAGGCTAAAACAAGCTCCCCTTCTCTTCATACTATTCTTTTCCAATAACTGTATACCTCTTCTCCTTTCTCTGTATCACTGCGCCTCCTCTTTCTACTACTCTCTCCCAGCTTTCATTCTTCCCTGTCTGCATTTGTCATCTACTTGACTTACACTTATTGCATCCTACTTTTCATTTATCAAAATTACAATTCATATAACCTCCTAAACTTTCGATTTCTTCCATTTATAATATTTTCCCTTCTTCTATTTAAAGTTCTGTTTATATACTTCTCTTTTTTGTATATTTAGCATAGCTATTGCTCTCTTTATGTAAATAAGCATGCTTTTCAAATTGTCTTACTGTATAACCAGAACATAGAAACTTGTGAATATAATTTGACAACTATTTTTAATCTGCTGCATGCATTAATGTGTGTGTTAATAAATGTCTTTAATGAAGCTTTTCTCCCCAAACCTCCACTGAAAATGGGTCTTATGCCAAGTTGAACTTTCCCAGTAATCAAATGTCAAATAAAAATCAAATAATAAATAAATAAATAAATGCCTGAATGATCTAGCTTTCTCTTTTCTGTCTCATGCAGACTCCTTCTGGACCTCAAATGACCATGTCCTGAGTGATCTCCTTAATATTATCAAACCAGACAACACCCTGAGCAGCTGTTCTAAAAACGTTAACCTTTAGCACAAGAAAAACTGAACCTGCTCATATGTCAGATGCTTCGGTCAAAAAATTCCTGTCCTTTGGATCAGAGTTTCACTTTGTTCATAGGTTCTTACTGGGCTATCAATCCATGAGGCTCTTCAGAAGGCTAGCCATGTATTCTCAAGAGGTTTATTATCCCTAGTATTAAAAGTTCAATTAACCCAGAGCCCTTTGTATTTTAATTCAGAGCCCTATATATTTTAAGTGCTAGTAACCCGAGCTGGGCAGACATTTATATATTACTTCAATCCATTTGGGACAGGGATACCAATCCAGGGATGAGCTTGTGGTTTCCCATCCATTCATCCAGATTACATTTGAATAGACTATGACATATTTTGCTTTAGTTGAACAGAAAAGATATTCCAGATAAGTGTTATTCTCTGTGAAACTTACCTATCCCTCCAGCATGTTCTATTAAAGTTACAGAAGAGATTTAGATCTCTTGAAAGGGTGTTTCTGCCACAGTTGGACTTACAGATATGCCTCAGGCCTGAAAGGATGGGGGTTGGTAAATGTTCTGTAAGTAAGGCAGTCATCACTCCTCAGTAGTCTGTATGATACCTGGAAGAGGGACAAGATGTGAGACAGTCGGTGTAGCTTTTATAATTTAAGCCTTTTATTTTCTTGCCAAAAAAGGAAAGCCACGGTGGTACTGCAGTAGCATTGTTGCCTCACAGCAAGAGGTTTTTCTGTTCGATTCTCGGCTGGAGTGCCTTCTGTGTGGAGTCCGCATGTCCTCCCCATGGTCGAGTGGCCTGTGAAAGACATGCGTGAAT
Source organism: Protopterus annectens (assembly GCF_019279795.1). Taxonomy (NCBI): domain Eukaryota; kingdom Metazoa; phylum Chordata; order Ceratodontiformes; family Protopteridae; genus Protopterus; species Protopterus annectens. The sequence continues at coordinate 253,830,718 of NC_056726.1, forward strand.
GGTCGTGCCTTCGCTGAAGGTTGGGCATCGGGCTGGCAACTCAGCACCATAAAATCGACTGCCAATCATTAGAGGACCGGAGTTCCACTGTGGCGACCCCTAACTGGCAAAAGCCGAAAAGGCAAACAACATTTTCTTGCCAAAAAAGCATTGTGGTTGTTCTGGTTGTGCCAGGTGTTTGGACAAATACATACTGGAGAGGACATTATACTCAATGGCTGGCCTAATAAGTGCAGGATACAGTGGAATAATTACCTCCCTGGACCTGGACACCATACCTTTATTAATAACCTGTACAATGAAAAGGGGCATTTTTAAAATAGTGGATACATGATGATCAAAGGACAGCCCATTGTCAACATCAGTTCCTAGGTCCTTAACTACTGCATCAATACTGAGGGGATTGTTTGTCAATGTGATAATTGCAGGAGATGTCATGCTTACCAAAGGACACCATTATACATGTTTTTGGTGTTTCTTTAAGCCATAGTTTTTACACCAACTATTTGTTTAAGGAAAGCCCTCCTGAAGAATCTTAATGTCTTCTATAACGTTTATGATGGTATCAGATGTGCAGTCTGCTGCAAAGTTGGTCAACCTTAAGGCCTTAACATTAACTTTGATCTCCAAGAAGTAAATCTCAAAGATGAGTGCCCTGAAGACTGAACCCTGAGGTGTCCTGCTGGTTACAAACCTATTTGAAGAGGGAGAGACCCCCACTCAATTTTCTTGAGTTCTGTTTGTGAGTCAGTTTGCTATCCAATGAGTTACACAGGGATTTACATTTTGCTGTATGTGTTTATCAGCTATACCTGAGTGTGGGATGGCATAAAATGCTTTTGTGAGGTAAAAATATGTTGTGTGCACTTATTTAACCCTCATTCATTGCTTCTGTATCCTTCTTGATGAAGTCGACCAGATTAAGTAAGCAGGAGCTGCCTTTGACAAAAAATAAATTGGCTTGGGATGAGGGTTTGTAGGATGCCTATGCCCTTATTTATTAATTCCACAGGGATTATTTCCATAACCTTAGATGAAACTAGTCAGTCTTATTAGTCTGTCATTACCCAGGCCTGGTGATAGCCACCTTATGCAGGGAGATGACTATTGCACTTATCTGTTTGTGTTAGGCAAAGTTTTTCCTCATCATACACAAATGCAGTCTGAACGAATGGCTTGATAACTGCAAATGCATCCCCAGTTTAGCTCCACTAACCCTCATGTAAAGGGTATTAAATAATGAGAGTGGCAGAGTCTAGCCAACAAATACTATTGCAGATGAATTTCTTAGTGACAACCTACAAACACATGAATCTGTATATGTCAACACATGGCTTGGAAGCCTCTGCTGTACTGCCTCTTCTAGTGACTATAAGTAATTTAAATTGTTAGTCCCTGCATCTTGTGCAGGATAACAATAATAATAGCCATTTGTTAACTAGTTAAGCCCACTAGACACAGTCCCTTTTCAGGGGTGAGCCAGGAACAATCCCTGGTTATGTGATTTGCTGAATGTCACACAGTAGACAGATGAGGGCATCAAACCCTTCTCACATGATCTACAGCCCAGAGCCCTAACCATCTGCTCAAAATACCATTTCACTCTCAATCTGGATGAATCTGTTTTCCTATAACTCTCTTATGTATCCCTCCAGCTCCTCTTCAGGCACACTTTTCATTATATCCAGGATACAACTGTTCCAGTGCTTGGATCTGTTTTTTTTTTCAGGTCATCCAACTTATTTTACTGACATTTTATCATTTTTTCTGACTCTGTTAGCCTTTTATTATACTTATATTTTCTTGCAAATCTTGCAAAAAATACTTGGAACTCTAGCTGTATTTGCAGATTTTTGAACTTAGTCGCACTTGCCCTGAGGACTTTATCTAACCTCCACACATTTAAAGATCACATTAAATCCTGGCTGTGGTCCTACTGTTCTGCTAGTTAAACACTTTCTATATTCTCTTCCAGCTTCAGCAGTTAAGTTTTCCTTTTTTGTAATACAGTATTATGGAGTGGGTGGAGAAGAGTGTCAGGAGTGATTTGTGACAGACGGGTACCAGTAAGAGTGAAAGGGAAGGTCTACAGAAGGTAGTGAGACCAGCTATGTTATATGGGTTGGAGACAGTGGCACTGATAAAAAGGTAGGAGTTAGAGCTGGATGTGGCAGAATTAAAGATGTTAAGATTTGCACTGGGTGTGATGAGGGTGGACAGGATTAGGAATAAGTATATTAGAGGGTCAGCCCAGGTTGGAAGGTTTGGAGACAAAGCCAGAGAGGCAAGATTACGTTGGTTTGGACATGTGCTGAGGAGGGATGCTGAGTATATTGGTAAAAAGATGCTAAGGATGAAGTTACCAGGTAACAGGAAAAGAGGAAGGCCTAAGATAAAGTTTATGGATGTGGTGAGAGAGGACATGCAGGTGGTTGGTGTGACAGAGCAAGATGCAGAGGACAGGAAGAAATGGAAACAGATGATCCGCTGTGGTGACCCCTAATGGGAGCATCCAAAAGAAGAAGAAGATTTTGGATCAATTTAAGTGAATTAGATCTTCAACCAGCAACTAGATACCAGCTAAGTAGGCACATTTCATCAGATTAGCATTTACTTCAAATAACAGCAATAGTTATCAAATGATGCATGTTATCGCAGATGGTTAAACATAGATAGGTGGAAGTGCACATGCATATAAGGTTACCTTGAACCCATAACAAAATAGATATTTTTATTTTATGGGTATCCCAACTGCATCACTAACCTGGCCTCAACACATCCAATCACACATCAGGACGTATAAAAAATGAGAAGTTATCTCATATGCACACTAAATAGCAGTAGACAAACTCAATCATTAAAGTCCTCAGACTTTTTAGATCTGCTATAATCTCCATGACTTACTGTTGCTTTACGAACTAGATATTAACTGGGTTATATATAGACAGGCTAAAGTAATGGTACATGTATTTGCTACACAAATCCTACTGAATTAACTTCTGGACATACTAATATTATACATAACCAATTCACTTCACTTAGTTGTTAACTATTTCAGTGACTGATAAGGACAGTCAAAAGAAATGGTAAAACAATGACTCATATAAAAAAAACATAGTTCACTAGCACAACACATTACTGAACTAATAAATACTGTAGCGAGCAAACTCCCACTTTACTGAGTAATAGATTACTTAAACATGCATGCCTTCACCCCCTGCCCATTTTATTAAACACAATGACTGTATAACAATTATATAGCAAATCAGATTATAACAGAGTAATTTACTGTTTCTGTTTAATGCCATGATGTCAAGTACCATCAGGTTTAAAAGTCAAATAATTGTTGAGCGTGTACCATGCAATTCATCATTAAGCTGCGGCACATAAATTTGTAGAATCAAGAAAATCATATTGCTGAACTAGAGGCAGAGTTGCATGTAAAAAACTGAAGCTAAATGGTGCTGAAAATAAAGTTAGAAAAGGTAATGTAAGAATGGCTGGAATACATGAACCAATCAGCAATCAAGATCCGGATAACTTATTAAATATATCCCAATAACCCCTTTACCCCAGTGATGTTCTGATGTGTATAAATGAATAAATCAATAAACATTTCAGAGAATGTTAACAAGAAAAATATGTTTGTCTTATTTTTACAGGTAAATAAACTGAAGGGATCATAGCTGTTAAAGATGTTGGTGAAATGAGGCAAGTGGTAGTCTTTGGATTGGTTAAAGGCGAAAAGAAAAGGGGAATATTGATTACTATACAGAGAAGGCTAAGTGTAGTGGTCAATTTTGTTAAGGAAGAGAGTGTCTGACAATGGCTACTTGTTAATCCAGCTTTTGAAAGGAAAAGAGGAAAGTCAGGATTTCTGTATGGCCCCAGTGCAGACAACGTTATGCTTTTCAAAGATATCTTTGAAAAGTGTCAGTGGAATACCCCATGTATAAAGATGAAAGCAATGATTAGGAAGATGACTTGATTACTAATAGTGGTTTTAATTCAAATATGATAAGACAGAGGTGCAATGGAAAGCAAAATTAGTTTTTTTAGACTGGGATGAAGGTATAAATTGGGAAAACATATGGAGGAGCAGATACCCACAGCAAAACACTTTACATTTTCAAGGAAAGAAGAGTAAAGGTTTGGTTAATTAGACATGTTTTTATTTCAAGGTGAAGTAATGCTAGTAAAACAGAATGTGGCAATAGGGCAAATGTAATATATTAGACCATGCACATGTTAAAATGTTTGCAAAGATAGAGGGAATTATGAAAGAAGAAAAGTGGTGGAGAAAAGAGGCATGCGTAAGGATAAGGAATGAGACAGTTAAAGTAGTATCTGAAATTGACACAAAGTTATTCACTTTAATGGAAGAAGGAAGGTAAGAATAGGTCTGTATGGTGGGATGCAATCAGGTTTGCACTAAAAGGAAATTAGATGGACTAAGATGGCCATTGGAGGAGAGAGAAGCAGGAGGTAACGAAATGCCAAGAGGGTAGATGGAATGGATTTTATGTTGGATTCAATAGTAATTGAGAATAAGTCAGCAAAAGATGACAAGATTCTTGGAAATAATTTAAGACATCAGATGCAGATAGTGGAAATAAAAATGATGTCAAAACAGAAAGAACAGAAAAACAGTTGAGTGTTTGGTGAATACAGTATAGTCCCCACAATCTTGTATACTACATTTAAGGGAGAGAAATATAGAGAGGGAGAGGCAGATCCTGAAACTCAGAAAGAACAACAGATGTGTGTTGTGAAATAGTTTAGGAATCAAGGAGATGATGGAAGAATGCTATCAATATTTATATAGATGTAGATGTATCAGCTAAGTTGATAGATTTTAGAAGAAAGAAGTCATATGAGGGTTTACTATTAAAATATGGAAAGCACTTGCATCGCAGACGGGAAGGTCAAAATAGTCAATTTCAAAAGACTTGTATTTGGTTTTCAAAATTACGAACAAATGTAAAGATGAAATGGGAGTGTATCCGCCTTTAAGAACACGTATATTTGAACCCGTTAATGTCATCATTCGAGTATTGCATATACGCACATTTGTAATGCGACTGTAACAGCTGTAGTAGGTTATCAGGACTGTAAAGGAGATACATGTTATGCCAAGTAGCTAGCAGTACTCTTTGTTGAAAACATACACAGTAAGTAGTTCAAAAAAATGATAATTTGGTAATACTTGAACTGTATTTATTCAAACAGATTTTCACAGCAGGTATATTGTTTGCAGGTTATTGCTGCCTATGATGAGCTGAAATGAGACAATTGAAACAGTACCTGGTGCAGTTGGTACAGTATATCAAACAATACTGACACAGAAATCAGAAAAAATGTCATGCATAGATGGTTATCAATATTACATGGTAAGGTGTACTGAGGCAAGAACGTACTGGTGTTGTGTTAGGAAACTGAAAGATAGCTGCATTAGTTAATGTGTAGCCAATGCAGAGAAGTTAATTAAAACTACAGGTCATTTTCATGGTCCCGATACTGCTAAATGTGAAGGTTGTAAGGTTTGAAATGCAATACAGAGATGGGTAGAAAGCACTTTAGAGAATCCCTGTAGGATTGTTTCGGAAGTGTTAGTGGGAACATCTACTGAGGTTGTAAACTGTTTACCTAGCACAGAAGCATTAAAGCAGACTGTACAAAGAGTCAGAAAAAAGCAAAGTAGTGTTCCTGTGACAGATTTGAAATCTTTAACTGACCTAATGGCCGATATGTTACGTATTAAAACTGGTAAATTCATAATACATAGGAGTGGTGCAAGCAGTATTTCTCCTAATGGTATTATCCTGACAATGGAATCTAATTTGCAACTTTTATGTTCCTCAGACTTTATCATAGTGGATGGGACATTTCCAATCAGCACATCAGAATGCAAGCAAATATACACTATACACTGTTGTCTATTAGGCGGTAATGAAGGCAAGCCCACTATATATGGCATATTAACAGAGTGTACATATGATTACTTTTGGTTATCCATGATACACCTTTATGAGCAATTCACGTTAACATTAAGTCCTAAAATGGTGTTAAGTGACTTTGAGAAAGGTGCCATGAATAGCATTAAAAGTAATCTACCAACATCTATGACTAAAGGATGTTGTTTTCAGTTTTTCAAATTATATGGCGCCAAATCCAGAAGTTAAACTTAGCAGGCTGCTTTGGGAATGATGTAGGCTTTTCACTCTTGTGTAAGCAAATACAAGCACTGGCATTTCTACATCCAGATGATGTTCTGTGTGCATTTCTTGAAATTAAAAGGGGTATGCCATAGTATGGGAAAGCATTATGTGACTTTTTTCAGCAAAACTATGTAACAGGTAGACCTCATTTTTTACGGGATCCGTAATGCAACCTCAGAGAAAAAACCTTCATTATTTGATGTTTTGTTTTGGAACCATTATTATACCTGCATATTGGGTTACCCCAGAAGTCAAAACACTGCTTGAGGGATGGTACCAATGTCTTAGAAGTTTACTAGGTAAAAACAGTTTTACATCAGCAACATACTACATGCAATACAACTCGAGAAAAAACATAAACAATTTAAAATCTAGGGCTCGTAGTTGTCTGCCTGCATTGTCTAAAAGGTGAAGATTACTTGATAGGGAGGCAGTATTCCAACATTTATTATCTAAACGTGACCAATTCACAAGACATGGATTCACTCAAATGGTAGCACAACATTGTTCATTTTAACTGATGCTGTATGGATATTTCTGAATAATTGCGTTACATAGAGTGGTTCTGCATAATACTTAATCAGTATCTATGTTACAGCAGAAATGACTTATTCCTTCTTATGTTTTAAAACTTTGTATGAGTAAGTGGTGTTTCCTGGATCTTCACAAAATGGGATGAAGAGTGTCACGTAGAAGAACAGATGGACTTTATTGCTGTGCACATTAGCATACAAAACATACAAAAAAAAAAAAACATGGTACTTTGGGGATTCACAGTCGGTACCACGTATTTGCCTACTTTCGACATTAATATCAAACCGCAATGTTTCAGACATTATATTCGATAATCTGACCATACCAATTTACTTACTGTTTTTGCTCCTTTTTTTTTCAGTGTTCTGGTTACAAAATAAATTAATCTTTGATATTTTAATAGTAAACCCATATGAGTATGACAAGGGAAATTGATTAAGAGGAGGGCACAAAAAAGGACAATGAGACTCATTTAGGGAAAACTGTAGAGGTGGTAGGAATGTTCAGGAGCTGGAGGGCACAAAAAGGCTAGACAAAGAGGCTCATTTAAGAGAAATTGTAGAAGTGGTAGGAATTTTCAGGAACTGGAGGGCACAAAAAGGCTGAACAATGAGACTTATTTAGGAGAAATTGTAGAAGTAATAGGAATGTTCAGGAATGAGAAGACTCCCAGTGAAAATGATTTCATTTTAGATTTATATATAGAGACTGTAAAAAAAATGTCAGCCTACTTCTTAACTTTGTTGCTGAATAATTCTGGGTAAAACCAGAACTAATGGCAGGGACAAATGCACATAATCAAAGACAATTCTAAAATATTACTCCAGTTCACTTTAAACATAATAGAACAACAGGTTTTGCTTTAGCATGCATTTTCAGAATAATAAGAAATCTGATAAAGTCTGGCATTACTAACAGGCTGTAATCCTCAGTGATTTACCAGAAAATCAAAAATTTTACAAGTGGAAGAGAAAGAGAGACATACATCAAAAATATGAGGCAAAATCAGGACATTCTGCAAAACTATTGCCATTTGGTAGGCATATATAGCTATACTTAAGAGGAATATATAGTGAGGGCATTCATATGGGGTAATTACTGGATTCTTTAATAAGAGGGAGGGAAGATTTAATTCCTGAGACAAAAGACAATGGACTCTATGGGCTATTGTTCTGTATTTCTAATCAATTTTGATGTAAAAATCTTAAACATGGTGATAGTTAGAAGATTAGTGATACAGTCAAATAACATTCTTTGAAGAGTACAACAGCTGAAGGAAGTTGATGGTTGCTAAGAAAGATTTTATAAGAAGTTGAGATGGAAGGGTACAAACAAGGGAATGTAATATTTTATGACATAAAAAAGGCCGGTAACACAGTTGAGTAGTGTTCCTTGTTTAAGATATAAGTGGGGGATCTAACTTTAGGAGAGGGATAAAAGCATTGTACAGGGTCCCAAAGTATGTGTGATAATTAATACTGAGCTACTTGAGGAGGATGAGGTAGAGAGGGTCATAGGCAAGGATAACCACTCTCACCCAAGTGATTTTGCTGTTTTTTGATCCAGCCCTAACTATGACCCAGATGGTCTGAGTTTTATTACTGGTGCTGAAAAAGTCAGATGCGGGTGGTAGAGGCACACTTTTTGCTGGCAAGTCCACATAGATGGTGAGTTTGTTGGCTCCTGCTATGTGAGGTTTGTTCCTCCAGGGCTGAGGTAAGAAGACCATTGTCAAAGCAGCCTACAGCATGAAGAGGGGCATAGGCATGGTCACTGAAGCCACTGATGCCAACCCTTGTGTGAGCATGCATGTGAGTGTGCTGACTAATGCAATGGGGTAAAAATGGTCCCTGCAGTAATACAGATGTGTGTATATCACCACAAAGGAGAGGAATTAGGCCTATATTTGTAAAATCTACTTATTGTTGTCTCCTTGATGGCCTCTCCACCATATACTCTTACCATTGGTAATAAATGAGTGTTAAACGTTCTTCCCACTGTTGGGGAATGACTGAGTTGCAGCCTCTTTCACATTTATAGGGAATACATGATGAACAGTTGTAGGGTCTTCCTGGTGAGCAAGAGAAGGGGGTGTAAAGTCCATACAGAAAAAAGACTATTTTTGCTAATTCTCAAGGTTCTACCACAATAAATAAGGTTACTTATTAGCACCATATTAGGGAGATGTCAGTTCAAATGAAAGTAGAGACTTTACTAAGGAAAGTGAGTGAAGATTTAATTAGGACATCTGAGATGAAATATTTGGAATCAAAAGTCGTTGAATCTTGAGAGAGATAACAATCAAGAAGAATTATGAAGAATTATTGATACACATTTCCACATTAGACAGATGGAACAGAAAGGTTAATGCCATCGTGGCAAGATAAAGGATGGGTCTGGGAGATGATTATCTCCAAGGTCTTGTATTTCTTTAGATACCTACCTAGTTAGAGTAGCAATAGAGAAGTTCATAAAATCAAGATATGCTTTCATAAGCATGTTTCAAGGTAAGGATGCAGAGCAGCAAAAAAATTGAGATTAAGAAGAAAGTTTGCAGGATGGGGCATGCCTGACTTTCAAATGTTAGCACTGACAGCATCTATGACTTACATACCTAAGTAGTCAGGAAAAACAATGAAAGATAACATAATTAAGGGACTGAGGGATGATTAGGGAAAGACTTTGAAAGGGAGTGGGGGGGTGTAAAAACTGAAGAAGAATGACATATAAACAGACTCCTTCATTGGATTTATTAATATGCTTGTGGAGCAACCCTGAGATTAAGGTAGAAGAAAATATAGTAAATTTATATATATAAATTTATATGTATAGTAATCGTAAAAATGGAAAGGTAATGTTATTCAGTGGTTTAGAGGGGTTTTTTTTAGCATCTGGAATAGATTGGAAGGAGACTATGCTGTTTATTGACTGGGAGAGTTTAAATTGCTATATAGTATGGGAAGCGATAGCAGCCAAAAATTAACAATTAAAACTCACCAGGAAGAGTTTGTTATTGACAGTGAGAATCATCAGCTCTATTCGCAACTCTAAGATAGTATGGATGAATAATGAGGTAGTGGATGGGGAAAGTGAAAGTACCGAATGTGCAACTCTGTATAAGAAGGTGCATTAACTGAAATGTAGTCACAACTGAGGACTGGACAGGGAAAAACAAAGAGTTGATTTTTCAGTGAGGGAATCATATATTGCATTTTGAAGGTGGCATAAAAAGCCAGGTGTCCTACAGGCTATCAAGTCCCAAGCACCTGAAGACTACTGTCCCACAGCCAAGGACTCAAGTGTCTTGTAGCTCAGATAGGCTGCTGCTTGCCTTGTGCTCAAACTTGAATATGAGCTCAGGCATGCAGCTTCCACACCTTACCATACTCATTGCTCGAGTTTGAGAAAGGGAAGTATGCCAGCAGTCATGAGGGACTGAGAGTGAAGACTGGGGCAATGGTGAAGTAATGCATTTTAGGTTTGGGGAGTGGGAGGGGAGGTTTTAGTTTTAAAGAGAATCAAGGGAATTGTAAGGATAGGGAGTGGAAAGGGAGTTTTAAGGCTGGGGTATAGGAACTGGATTTTAGGTTTGTGGAGCGGGAATGGTGTCTTAGGGTTAGGTACCAAGAAGGGTGTCTTTAGAGTTAGAGAGCAGAAGGGGACCTTTAGTGTTAGGGAGAAGGGGGAAGTTTTATGGTGGGGGAGTTTGAAGAGTGTTTTAGGGTTTAAGTTAGGATTCTAGTAGAGCTATACAATTTTGTAGGCTAGCATATTAGGAGGGATAAGTAGTTACAGGTGTTTGAGTTAGTTATAGTTAAAGTACTTGCCTTTTCAAACAAGTGACAGCGAGCAAGTGTGTCCTTTGCAAATAGCACATGAGCAAGTGCAGAAGACCCATAAGTCACATCTGAAATGAATAGAAAGGGTGTTTTGTAAGACGATGATCTGCTAAATTCAATAACCTGACAACCTGCAGAAGAGTAGTAACAGCTCAGACAGACAGATGACAGTATGAAATATTGTAGGATTTGGAGAAAAATAAGGATGAAGCATGTGGAGGATAAAGTAACATAGCTGGAAAAAGGGAGGAGGGACAAGGCAAAGTCTGGGGTACTTTTGGAGGAATGGGTAATCTGTGGAGGATATTGTATTTCATGTCTTGTTTTCATTATAAGTGTGGTGCTAAATACATGTAGCTTACAGATCACTGTACATGTTTTTGTGTGACACTTTTTTATGTGATAGCATAATATATAGGTATTGTGCAGTAACATGGTTATTGCAAAACTTTTACAATAAAAAGGAAATCAAAAAGTCAAATAATCATTTGCAAACATATTTACATACACAAATACATGTCAAAAGCCTTTCAATAAAAAGTCAAGTAATCATCTGCAAATGAATCATTTTACCTACATGACTAGACTTTACTAGTGTTCTATTGGATAAGGGTGAAAACGCCTAAGACTTTTAGGAAGATACATATTTAGAAGGCTACAGTATCCTCAACAACATAGAGTGAGTTTGAATATGGTTGTTAGAACTCAACTTTGCCATCATTCAAACGTTTAGCTAAATGTATACAACAAGGTAATACATATGAAGAGAGTTTATAGCTTAACCATAATTATAATATTTTACACATAAAACATTGAGTTCAGGTAATACCAGCATTTTCTATCATGAGCAAATGATTTTCTTCACATTTGAACAATTGTTGATGCACCATTGGTTTCTAATTGGACCCGTTCTGCATACATGTGAAAATAGATGAGATTGTTGCTTTAGATTCAGGTTATCACTGCATCAGCAGCTAAACACTTGCTGCCATTTTGACACACTTTGCTCTAAGCTCTTTGGAGAAAATGCATGCAATTTTATCGTATTAGCCAGGTCAAGGCAATGATTTCCTTTTTTCCTTTTCTGCTGTCAGTATTTCAGAAGCATCTTCCACACTTAATAACGTAACATGTAATAGCTTCAGGTGCTGTCCTGAGGTGTGTGTGTGGGGGGGATCCTTCCACTATGTATGAGGTGAGCATTTTTGAGGAATCTGCTACAATTTGACATTCTGCTTTTATAATCTGTATTAATTTATCATTTGGGTATTCTCCTTCCAAGCCACTGCTAAAGATATTCTCGTTCCTCTGCTTTCCATTGAGAAACATAACAGCTTTTTAAAATGGCCAAAAATTTCCTTAGGTGATTTAATTTTGAAATCATTAAGTTATAACAATCTTCTAAGTTAAAGACATTTTTTTCAAATTCAGTTAATTGTATTGTTAGATTGCGCATAGATGTTTTAATATTTACTATATCATATTGCACCTTGCAAACATAAGTACATAATGGCACAGATTCTCTTTCAGAGATGCTGTGCTAAGTGCTGTTAACGCCTATGAAGCTAGTAGAGAGTCCAATCAGTTTATAATGCCAGTCTGAGGCATGCTAGAGGCCTGCAGTTTCATCATTTAGCAACAGATTTTCATCCCCCCATGCACACACTTATCTGACAATCTTCATGCAAACAATTATCAGTATGTCTTTTTTCCTTAATATTTACTACCTTGCAAAAGTGGGAAATGGAGGAGAATCCAGTTGTCATTTTTCCATGTCCTTAAAACCACTGCAACTGCCTTGTGTGCTTATTTATTTATTTATTTATGTATTGTCATTTGTTAACTGGGTTGGTCCAACTGAGCCAAGGGCTAATTTTCAGTGGAGACCTGAGAAAACAATGGTCAAAACAAATAGCAAGTTACAAATACAATAGAAAAGTATATGAACAGTGCATGAAGTCAAAGACAGCACAGTAAGATTTAACAGTTACATAAATATTTGGGTAATGTTACATGCATGCATTCCGATAGTTGTATAAAAATATATCAAGCTTTAAATAAAACATATCCCTCAAGAGTTATTATTTACATATGTACAAGGAAGTATTTGGTGCGTTCTCATCATGCTTAACATGTATAGAAAATGAACAATTAGAGAAGACAGTAAGTTAGTGTAAAAAGAAGTGGAAAGAAAAAGGGGGGGTGTGGAGAATAAGTTGGGGTCATGACAAGGGCAGGGACTCATGTTAGCCAGATAGTTTTTCGGTTCTTCTTTGAAACTGTTACAGTGTTTAATTTGCTGGATATTTGGAGGGAGTTTGTTCCAGTCTCGGGACACTGTGCATTTGTAAACTAGCTTACCTATATTCTTATTTGATTTATACACTTCAAGAAGGAATTGATCAGAGCTATGGAAGGAATGAGAAGGGATGTAGAGGGATTTCAGTGAGGAGAGGGATGGATAAGAAGTGGGTTTATTAAGTAATGAGTGAGTGAACTGTATCTGGGATAAGAGCAGTAGTTGAGGAAATTCAAGCCATTGTAGTTGTTTAAGAGCATGGTGGTGGTGGGATTTGTATGGTTGGTTACTGGCAGATCTAGCAATTTTAGTATATGTTTGTACAAGTTTGTTTAATAAGGAGGATTGTAGGTGTGTAAAGATAGGAGAGGCATACAGGAGACAGGAAAGGAGGAAAGCTTCTGCCAGAGAAGATTTAGATTCAAGAATGACAGTTTTTTTATTTCTAAATAGTAGTCTCAATTTTTGGTGTGTCTTTTTAATATAGTGTTGATTATGTAAGTCAAATTTTAGTTGGTCATCAGCTATGGTGCCAATGAGTTTGGTGTGTGGTTCCGATTTTTGATGAGAGAGAGGAAAGAAAAGAAGGAGTTTTTTTCTTTTCTTTTAGGGTTTAGGATGCGTTGGTTATCAGTTAACCATTTCTCGATAGTGAGGAATTAGCTTTGAGTAATAGAGTGAAAGTCAGTGATGTTGTTCAAGAAGGAGATAAGAGTAGATTAATCTGCGTAGTGTATAAGTGAGAAGATACTGCAAGATGTGTAGAGATTGTTAGTAAAGATGTTGGAAAGTAGAGGTACTAGGATTGAGCCTTGAGGGACTCCAGTCAGGATCAGAAGGAAGGGAGAGCAAGTGGATTGCCATCTGACAGACTGTAACCTATTAGTGACATAGCTAGAGAACCAGAGAATTGTAGAGGTGGAGAGGTTAAGACTGGATAGTTTAGATAGAAGCTTAGAATAGGAAACAGTATCTAAAGCTTTAGAAAGGTCAAGGAATAAGCAGGACATCAGCTGATTTTTGTCTCTAGTCTCTGCAACAGTATGAGTGAAAGAGAGAAGGGCAGTTAAGTAATTGATAAGCTGAGTGGGTATGCACTTTTCAAAGATTTCAGAGATAGGGGACAGAATGACTATTGGTGTATAGTTAGAGGGATCAGTGGAGTTCACTCCTTAATGAAGTGGAATGGTGTAGACGAATTTCTAGATTTCAGGAACAGTAGATTCAAGGATAGATGTCTTTACAAGTATATAGATAGGGTAGGCTATCATGTCTGCAGTGAGTTTGAGAAAGTGGGGTGGTAATTTGTCTGAAGAGGTTTAAGTTTGCACAAGAAGGATTTAATGTAAGCAGTTAGGATTGGTTTGAAAGAGAATGGAGAAGTCTTTATGATGCTGGCTGAGATATGTGGAGCATTATTATTTTGATCCATGTTGGTAAGTTTTCTGATAGATTCCATGAAGTAAGAGTTAAGAAGTGATGCGGTTTCTTGGGGAGTTTGTTAGGGAAGGGGTTTGGGGTAGTATACTGTTTTATAGTCTATAAAAAACACGAAAGCATTATAGAGATTAAGATACATGGTTATACATTCCACAAAATTTAAAAATTATGTGATATAAAGCCACATATATTCTGTGTTTGCATGCACAGGGTGTAGGATGCTACGAATTATAAACCTATGTACAGCGGCGAGCTACAATAGCATTCTTCTCATTGACTGTGATATTCCAAGTGGGCTAGTAAGAAATGTAAGATCAACATTTTAAATTAAGCTAATGATTCACTTTGATACCAGAATAAAATAAAATCTAGAGCAGTTTTCTAGCTTTTAACATTTTAATGTTGAATGCAGCTGCACAAAATTGCAAACACTACTTTGACATCATTGGTTCATAGGTTCATAGATTAGTACTAAGCTAACTGCCCTTGCAAGCCATTTTAAACCTATCCAGTTATCCGTTGTGAGACTCAAACCCTGCACCTTGTGTTTGTAAGGCAAACGCCTTAAACATTAGGCCACCCTCCCAACTTCCATCATGTTGCCAACCTCCTCATATCACTATTTCTTAATTCCTAAAAAAAGTAGCCCACTGTTCGCTACATACCTTATGCCCCTCGTAATTAAAGTAGGATAATTTCGTTTTTAAATATGTGACATTCCACTATTTTCCCTACTAATCTTTCATTATATAATGCTTCCTTACTCTGTTTTTTTTCCTCCCTCCCACTTTCATCATCCTGCAAATGCCCATTTTTTTTACCTGCCATTATCACACGTAATCATTGTACATTTTTTCTTTTTAAACCAGTTGTCTGAATTGGAAAGACAAACCTCAGGATTCACGAATCCTCCGTGTAAGACTAAAGTAGTCTTACATGGAAACGCCAGTCTAAGAGTAAGATGGCAGTGCACCATGCATATTAATGAGAGTGCACTGCCTCAACTCAAAGGCTAATACGGAGCATGCACGAGTGCAGGGGGCGTGTCGGACTGCCGAGCAGTCCAAAAATCCATACCCCTGCAAGTCTCTCAATTGGGAAATGTCAACTGACATGAGAGAGTCCACTCAATTGTGTGCATACCCAACACTACACTCCCCCACATTCTAAACCCCAGTACAATTATAAAATGTAAAACTTTCATTTTTTTCTTTATTATTCCCGATATAGCTGCCCGTATTTGCGTGGGTTTGCCCATTGCTTAGCTACAGTTAGCAGTCAAGACATCAAAGAGGATAATAAGAAACTTATATGCAAATTAAGCAAAAGAGCAATAGTGTTGTGGTAGAACCTTCGCACAAAGAGGAGGCATTCCCGGTTCGAGTCCCACCACTCCCCTTTGTATTTTCTGTTGGAAATCTGTATATGAAAAGAATTCCTGACATTTATCATTGAAATTTTAGTAAAAAGCATTGAAATGGCCTATGTAGTAGTGAACGAATTTTATATATATATATATATATATATATATATATATATATATATATATATATATATAAGAAAGTGAAATGGTTATGCATACTGATGAATGCATAAGTAACATATCTTAAGCAATATGAAGCACTGCTAAGCAAAGTTTACCAGCATTAAGCACATTTCAGCATAATTGCTCATAGCTTAGCACTGCTTTAACTAGCGCAATAGCTTTGTGCGGAGCTGCGCATCGTGCCAAGTAGCGCAAACAGAACATGTTTGCATCTAGCTACGAACCACACTAACTAGCGCAACACCGGGTAACGTCGGGCAACGTCGAGCAACATAGAGCAACATTGGGCAAAGTTGAGCAAAGTCGGCTAAACACAGCCACACCTCCTAGCCGGTCTGGCCAGTAGTAAAATAAAAGGCAATGACAGGCCTCTAACCCGGGATACTGTGCACCATAATCATGGTACTGAACCACTAAGCCATGACAGCTTTTCATATGCATGCACTTTCAACACACACATACATATCAATAGAAGTTTACCCATTGCTAAGCAGGTGTGCTTTCAGCTGAGTTTCTTCAAAACTGGCCAATCACAGATAAGTGTGGGAAATGAGGCATATTTAAGCTCCATAGGTGGGAATACTTGCCATAACTGGTTCTAGCTCCCATCTGCAGTCAGCATGGTCAGTGTTGGAGAGGGCTCTCAATTTCAAGCGCAATGTTGGGGCATTGAGGAGTCAAAAGTAATGGTTTGGCTTCTTGTCCATAATCATGAGGAGAGACTCCTGCAGGGTCAGTTCCAAGGCACCCAATACAAAGCGGAAGCCTGGAACTGTCTAGCTCATGATCTCACCAGTGCCACAGGCATCCCTCAGACTGGTGAGCAGGTCAGACACCACTACTCAGACCTGAAGAGACGCAAGGCGGACCGACTGAACCAGTGGATACAGGAGGCCCGTGGGATGGAAAATGCCCAACTACTGAGTAGGTAGCCATGGAATGAAGTATGTAAGAATTGCTATTGTAGTCTATATTATGGATAGGTATGTCTCAACATCACTTCATTTACTTCACAGCTGCAGGTGTCCATGCTGTGAATCAGCAAGCCTATGCAGATAGGCTGCTAAGGCTGTGTCACCAGGCAGGTTAGTAATTATTCTGCATATATTGTTATATACAATAAGTGAGAGAACCTGAAAAAAAGTGTTGTAGCCCAATAATAAAGGTATAATAAGTCTTGAATAACTTCTCTGCATGTACTGTTATATAAAATAAGTGAGAGAGCCTCTAGAAAAGTATGTTATGTAATTAATACAGGTATAATTCCTGGAGTGTGTCCGTGTCACTTTCTTTGATATGTTGTTGTACTCTTGCATTATAGAAATAGTACTGTTGTATTAAGCGCTGTCAACCCACACTTGGGTAGGCCCATATAAAGTGGATGAAGGGAGTGCCAGTAGCTGTTAAGCATATATACAGTCCTCAACTGTTGGTTCATGGCCAGCACGTACAGGTTAATTTGGCACATGAGTAGCTTGTTATTGTGTTCCCCAGAAATGTCAGTGTGCTGCTAGAAATGTAGGGGGCTGTTAAAATATAACTGATAATGTCACCTGAACACATCTAGATATGTAGATATATAAATATAAATATAATATATAAATACATAGCAGTAACATCTGCATCCTGGACAGTTTGTATGTCAGATACAGGTCAGGTATATAAAGAACTAGCAAAACCCATTTCACAATTTAACGGACATTGCATAGTGTAATAATACATGTAGGGGATATATACCTGCAGTCAATAGGAATGTAGTGTAAACTATAAGTATATATAAGTTGTTAAAGGAGGTATCTTTTTACACCCTAATGTATGTGCATAAACAATGCAATTCCACACCTCAATGGGTATGTCTAATTTCAAAACATTTGTTGGGACATATGTCCTATTGGTTTATAAATATCTGCATTTACTTTGATGCATGTGCCCTGTTCAGATACCACAATCTTGGTGGCCTGTTGCCACCAATTAATCCTACATGCTGTTGGAATGTCCACTGTTGTTCTATAGATGATTGTGTTATGTTTGCTGTTCAACTGCTGGAACTCTGGTGTGTTGGGTTAATGGGAATACTACTTCATGCTGTTACAACTAATTTGGAATGCTACTCCACACCGATTGCAACACCGTAAATAAAAAACAAACTGATACGGATTCAAACACAATAAAAACACGGCTCGGACAGTGGAATGTCCATTTAATACCAAAACACGAATATCTCCACAACTAACAGGTAGAAAAACTCCGCAACAAACAGGTTAAGCGCTTTCATCTGGCTAGCAGACTTCTTCAGAACAAAATTGATTAATACTGTGTTCATTAAATACCAAATTTGGCACCCAAATAAAATCTCACAATAAATTTCCTTAAAGAAATACATACATATAGAACTGTTGACAATCACACACTGCTAAATATATAAATAGATACATCAATGCACAGATTCCATATAAAGAAACCATATGTAGACACTCTATATGTTAAAAACCTGTAGAAATGTGTGAATACAAATTGAAAATCTAAAAACTATTAAATATGTAACTATATATGACTATAAAACATAAGTATGTATATATATCTCCCTAAAAAGAACCATACTATTGGGACAAAATTAAGTATGGTTTAATACTGATAAAATCATTAATACCTGGGTATCTGGTGGCATCAGTGAACATCTGCCACCTACTCTCCTTCAAAGCCAAAAGTGCTTTGATATTCCCACCATATGGAGAAATACCCACTGTGTCAATAATAGCAAATGTAAAATGATGAGTTTCAACATAATGATATATATGCCGATATAAGGTGTTTTTTTTAATCCTTCGTTCTGATGCGATACAAATGGTCATATATACACCATTTAAATTGTCTCTCGGTCATACCACATACTTCTTGTTGCAGTTTCCACCCCTACTATATATGTAAGTCCTATTAAAATTATCTAACTTACAACCTTCAGCTTCATTAATACAATGACACTGATTACAGGCTCCACATTTTTTAATTCGAAAACTTCCCCTCTTTTTATCATTTCTATTGGATTCCAACATATTATTAATATTAAAACCAGTCTTATAAACTATCTTGGGATATATACCTAAAATTCTCAATGTATCAACATCCCTTGTTACCAAATTCTAATGTTCTCTGATAATGGCTTCAATATTATAAACAACTGGTGAATACATAAGTACGCAAACTAAATGACTTGATTCAGTCTTCAATTTCATTGATTGCGTTGTGTTCACACCTCCTAATTTCCCTAATAATGGCACATACTTACTACCCCACTCTCTTATAACATATCGAACTACATCATTCAACAACATATCGGGGTACCCCCTGGCCATAAACATGGACTTAATAAATTGGAAAGGTCCTATTGATATGGTTACTGAATTTATTAGCTATATCAATAATACGACTGAGTTTCTTAAATTCACCTATTCCTCAAGTACATGTGGAATAGCTTATTTAGACACATATATTAGTCATGAGGAAGATGGATTCATATCTAGTATATATAGGAAGGAGACCTTCTCCAATGATTACTTAGAGTATAGTAGTAACCATCCTTCACATGTGTTCAAAAATATTTTTAAAGGGCAGTGTATTAGGGCTGCACGTATGTCATCCACTAGAGATATTATGTTGAAAGAAGTGGATTTATTATTAATTTTATTATGTTGTTGTACCCGATATGTTATGTTGAATGATGAAGTTGTGTATGGTATAAGAGAGTGGGTAAGTATGTGCCATTTATAGACACAAAAAGAGGTGTGAACACAACACAATAATCAATGAAGAAGTAGTTTGTGTACTTTTTGGTTGTTATTGTTATTAATTCACCAGTTGTTTATATATAGAACTCCATTATCACAAATTTGTTGAATTTAACATTGAGGGATGTTGAGGAATTGAGAATTTTAGTATACATCCCTCCATAGTTTTTTAATTAAGAATAATATTAAAAAAGAATAAAATGAAAATAGAAATGATAAAAGAGAAAAGAAGTAACTAAAAAAAAGCAGTGCTGCTGCAGTGATCATGATTATGAGGGTGTGAGATTGTGTTTTTTAATAGGACTTAATTATATATATATAATAGGTGAAACTACAACTGCAAGTATGTATATATTATATTTATTGTGTAGAATGCAATGCATTCTACATAGGTAAGACCGAGAGACAATTTAAATGGTGTATATATGACCATTTGTATCGCATCAGAACGAAGGATAAAAAAAACCTTATATCGGCATATATATATCATTATGGTGAAACTCATCATTTTACATTTGCTATTATTGACACAGTGGGTATTTCTCCATATGGTGGGAATATCAAAGCACTTTTGACTTTGAAGGAGAGTAGGTGGCAGATGTTCACTGATGCCACCAGATACCCAGGTATTAATGATTTTATCAGTATTAAACCATACTTAATTTTGTCCCAATAGTATGGTTCTTTTTAGGGAGATATATATACATACTTATGTGTACTATATATAGTCATATATAGTTACATATTTAACAATTTTTAGATTTTCAATATGTATTCACAAATTTCTACAGGTTTTTAACATATAGAGTGTCTACATATGGTTTCTTTATATGGAATCTATGTATTGCTGTATCTATTTATATATTTAGCAGTGTGTGATTGTCAACAGTTCTATATGTATGTATTTCTTTAAGGAAATTTATTGTGAGATTTTATTTTGGTGCCAAATTTGGCATTTAATGAACACAGTATTAATCAATTTTGTTCTGAAGAAGTCTGCTAGCCAGATGAAAGCGCTTAACCTGTTTGTTGTGGAGTTTTTCTACCTGTTAGTTGTGGAGATATTTGTGTTTTGGTATTAAACGGTCATTCCACTGTCCGAGCCGAGTTTTTATTGTGTTTGAATCCGTATCAGTTTGTTTTTTTAATTTGGAATGCTGTTGGCTGTTACCAACCCATATTGTCATTAAATCCTCCTAAACATAGAACATATGGGAAGGCCGGTCCCAGCGGACCCACCTGTCCCACCTCAGCTGGCGATGGCACATGGCAGCAGCAGATCTGGTGCCCAGCCCGGGACCTCCTCCTCCATTGGGCCTGTGCCACCTTCGGGTGGAAGCACTGCAGAGGATAGTTCTTGTCCCCCCCATGCAAGTGTGGGTGGAGGAGGGCCTCTTCTCACCCTCAGAACGGTCTGGGCTGTGGTGCGTAGGGAGATCCAGCGTTCTGTCACTGATCCTCTACGCCAGCTTGAGGCACGAGTGGCACGACTCATGGGTGAGCCTACCCCTCCTATGCAGCCCCCAGCACAGCCACCCTCTGGGCTGTGAAGGTGCAGTGGTGACTGCCCATGGGTGGGGATCCCAGTTCCACTGTCACCATCTGTGGGCTCATGGGCTTGTGGTTTCCAAACATCCTTCCCCGTCAATGTTGTTCACACCCCACATGTGTCATATTCCACCCCTGTATGCATCTTGTTTGTCCTGTCTGTTTACCTCCCCAACCTACCTCCCCAAATATACCTACATCCCCTACCCCACATTCCACTCTCACCTGGAAAAAGAAAAAAAAAGGGCAATCTGCTCCAAAAACAAATTATGCCCCATATGTAGCTGCCCATTTTGCACACGTCTTCTGGACATATTAAATGTAATTTATTTGGCAGTACAACATACTTTGTTGTCTTCACCCCTCTCTCAGGGGTGGAAGGTTTCATATTTCCCTCCAAAATTATAGCATATGCACAGCTGTTGCTGTAAAAGAAATGAGCAGCTATGGTCCTTCCCTTCACCCGTCCTGCACATCCCGAGCTGTTTTCCCTACTGTCTTTCCCTCTTTGTGCCCCTTTTTCACCACTGTCCTATCTCCCCATTTTCTTTTCTTTCAAAGAAATGAGTGCAAGGGTTAGCGGGAGTAAGCACTTTTAAGCAGTAGTTAGTGGGTTTGTGCGAGCGTGCACTTGTGTGCTCTTAGCTAAGCATTGCTAAGCTTTGCGCAAACCCACGCAATCCCACTTACAACTGCTTAAAAGTGCCTTAGACACCCTGCATGTGAGGGCCCTTGTTCTGTTCAGCAGCAAAATAAAACAACATATCGGGGTACCCCCTGGCCATAAACATGGACTTAATAAATTGGAAAGGTCCTATTGATATGGTTACTGAATTTATTAGCTATATCAATAATACGACTGAGTTTCTTAAATTCACCTATTCCTCAAGTACATGTGGAATAGCTTATTTAGACACATATATTAGTCATGAGGAAGATGGATTCATATCTAGTATATATAGGAAGGAGACCTTCTCCAATGATTACTTAGAGTATAGTAGTAACCATCCTTCACATGTGTTCAAAATATTTTTAAAGGGCAGTGTATTAGGGCTGCACGTATGTCATCCACTAGAGATATTATGTTGAAAGAAGTGGATTTTATTAAGTCCATGTTTATGGCCAGGGGGTACCCCGATATGTTGTTGAATGATGTAGTTCAATATGTTATAAGAGAGTGGGGTAGTAAGTATGTGCCATTATTAGGGAAATTAGGAGGTGTGAACACAACACAATCAATTAAATTGAAGACTGAATCAAGTCATTTAGTTTGTGTACTTATGTATTCACCAGTTGTTTATAATATTGAAGCCATTATCAGAGAACATTGGAATTTGGTAACAAGGGATGTTGATACATTGAGAATTTTAGGTATACATCCCAAGATAGTTTATAAGACTGGTTTTAATATTAAGAATATGTTGGAATCCAATAGAAATGATAAAAAGAGGGGAAGTTTTCGAACTAAAAAATGTGGAGCCTGCAATCAGTGTCATTGTATTAATGAAGCTGAAGGTTGTAAGTTAGATAATTTTAATAGGACTTACATATATAATAGGGGTGGAAACTGCAACACGAAGTATGTGGTATATTTGGCTACTTGTGTAGAATGCAACGCATTCTACATAGGTAAGACCGAGAGACAATTTAAATGGTGTATATATGACCATTTGTATCGCATCAGAACGAAGGATAAAAAACACCTTATATCGGCATATATATAATTATGGTGAAACTCATCATTTTACATTTGCTATTATTGACACAGTGGGTATTTCTCCATATGGTGGGAATATCAAAGCACTTTTGACTTTGAAGGAGAGTAGGTGGCAGATGTTCACTGATGCCACCAGATACCCAGGTATTAATGATTTTATCAGTATTAAACCATACTTAATTTTGTCCCAATAGTATGGTTCTTTTTAGGGAGATATATATACATACTTATGTGTACTATATATAGTCATATATAGTTACATATTTAACAGTTTTTAGATTTTCAATATGTATTTACAAATTTCTACAGGTTTTTAACATATAGAGTGTCTACATATGGTTTCTTTATATGGAATCTATGTATTGCTGTATCTATTTATATATTTAGCAGTGTGTGATTGTCAACAGTTCTATATGTATGTATTTCTTTAAGGAAATTTATTGTGAGATTTTATTTTGGTGCCAAATTTGGCATTTAATGAACACAGTATTAATCAATTTTGTTCTGAAGAAGTCTGCTAGCCAGATGAAAGCACTTAACCTGTTTGTTGTGGAGTTTTTCTACCTGTTAGTTGTGGAGATATTTGTGTTTTGGTATTAAACGGTCATTCCACTGTCCGAGCCGAGTTTTTATTGTGTTTGAATCCGTATCAGTTTGTTTTTTTAATTTGGAATGCTGTTGGCTGTTACCAACCCATATTGTCATTAAATCCTCCTAAACATAGAACATATGGGAAGGCCGGTCCCAGCGGACCCACCTGTCCCACCTCAGCTGGCAATGTCACATGGCAGCAGCAGATCTGGTGCCCAGCCCGGGACCACCTCCTCCATTGGGCCTGTGCCACCTTCGGGTGGAAGCACTGCAGGGGATAGGGCTTGTCCCCCCCGTGCAAGTGTGGGTGGAGGAGGGCCTCTTCTCACCCTCAGAACGGTCTGGGCTGTGGTGCGTAGGGAGATCCAGAGTTCTGTCACTGATCCTCTATGCCAGCTTGAGGCACGAGTGGCACGACTCATGGGTGAGCCTACCCCTCCTATGCAGCCCCCAGCACAGCCACCCTCTGGGCTATGAAGGTACAGTGGTGACTGCCCATGGGTGGGGATCCCAGTTCCACTGTCACCATCTGTGGGCTCATGGGCTTGTGGTTTCCAAACATCCTTCCCCGTCAATGTTGTTCACACCCCACATGTGTCATATTCCACCCCTGTATGCATCTTGTTTGTCCTGTCTGTTTACCTCCCCAACCTACCTCCCCAAATATACCTACATCCCCTACCCCACATTCCACTCTCACCTGGAAAAAGAAAAAAAAGGGCAATCTGCTCCAAAAACAAATTACGCCCCATACGTATCTGCCCATTTTGCACACGTCTTCTGGACATATTAAATGTAATTTAATTGGCAGTACAACATACTTTGTTGTCTTCACCCCTCTCTCAGGGGTGGAAGGTTTCATATTTCCCTCCAAAATTATAACATATGTACAGCTGTTGCTGTAAAAGAAATGAGCAGCTATGGTCCTTCCCTACACCCGTCCTGCACATCCCAAGCTGTTTTCCCTACTGTCTTTCCCTCTTTGTGCCCCTTTTTCACCACTGTCCTATCTCCCCATTTTCTTTTCTTTCAAAGAAATGAGTGCAAGGGTTAGCGGGAGTAAGCTCTTTTAAGCAGTAGTTAGCGGGTTTGTGCGAGTGTGCACTTGTGTGCACTTAGCTAAGCATTGCTAAGCTTTGCGCAAACCCACGCAAACCCGCTTACAACTGCTTAAAAGTGCCTTAGTCACCCTGCATGTGAGGGCCCTTGTTCTGTTCAGCAGCAAAATAAAACACCTCTGTCAGTTTTAAACCCCAGACCTTGGACACACTAGACTGCATGAAGTACCACTAAGCCACAGTATAAATACAGCAGGTTATTGCTGAAATAGATATATCATGCATCAGAATGAGTGAATGTAAAGGAAAAATAGGAATGTCATAACACAAAACCTGTTCTGTGGAACTTTACCAACAGCTGTTGTGGAATTGCATTACATGACTGTGATAAGAGAACCAGCCATTCTAGCAGTAAATGATGTTACAGCAGTACTTTACAACCCCCACACAGTATCATAGCAGGACAAACAGTGGCATATCTGATTAGGGCAGAGGACATACATCCCAATTGTGACTACATTTCAGGGATGTCCCTGATTTTGAAACATATGTTAGCTGTGTCCCTCTGAATCCCCTGAAAAGTACTGACGTTAGGCAGAAAGGTGGGGTATTACACCTAATGAATAATGACAATATGTAGGAGTTAGACACCACTTGTGCTTCAGAAAAGGTGTAGTAATCCATATGCACTGGTTCTCCCGAAGTTTCCACTTACTGTCTCTAATATTTTTAAGGTGTACCTCACTTTTACCTACCTTTACCTCACTCTGTTCAGATATGTACCTGAGTGTTTCAGAGGCCTGGCCGAGGCAGAAACACACAGGCATATCAGCTTTTCTGCTGTTACACACTGTGCAAATGGCTTTGGAAAGAGTTCCACAAGCATACCCTTATGTAGGAGTACAACACTGAAATACCAAAGGATGTAGCCATGTACTGGTAGCAAACGACTGTAACAATGCCATTGTACCAGTGCTGAAAAGACCTGTGCATTGCACAGACAGAGAATAACAGCCTAACATCTGGCTACCATCTGGATAGCTCCACAGTTGGGAGCTATGCAGACAGACTACTTGCCTTGCTAAACTAACAGGTACACAGCAAACCTTTAAGTCCAGCAAGATAACATTCACACAATAATACATAATGCTCTCTGTATGTCTGCATCCCCACCCAAATGTACAATATACCTGTGTGTTCAGGGTCTACCAAGGATGTAGGTAGGCATACTCAGTACTGGAATTGTCCAGGTTTCTTGAGCATCCTGTGCTAATGTCAACAATAAAAAAGCACAAACTGTGCAGAAGTGAGTACATTAATATTCACAGTATAGCAGTTCACAAACAGTTCATGTGCCAAATGAATACATCTCAATAACTACTTTTGTATGGCAGTTAATTGTATAAGTAGAAAATAAACTACATACTCCCATGTATCTTGTGTTAGCATTTGTAGGGGTGAGTACAATTCCACACTGACAACTGTGTACTGGAAGTGGCAACATTCAGGTCTGTGTACAACATTCAAATCACTGGCTACACCCCTAGCATCAGATATAAGAACTATACCAACCTTCTGACTTAAACAACGGTGTCCACAGCAAACAAGCATGGGCCCCACTTTGGAAAGCTGAAAGGGCTATGCCTACCTGACATAGCAATTTATAGCATTGGGTTGCTATGACAGTGAGTACTGCAATTACCACACATCAGGCTGCATGCAATTACCAAATGGTGGCCACCAATTGGTGCAGAGGCCATCACATGCACATGTGCAGATACCTATAAAAGCAGGCTATACTTGCTGCCCACACATGCAATCATTCCATTGCAGATATTGAGAGAGAGAGACAGAGAGAGGGAGAGAGACACACACCCACATCAACAGAAAATAAAAGCCAAAGACACACGGAATATAATGCTACCAACACATACAAAGGAAAGATATGTAACAGATATGTATTTACTGGCATGTAGTAGATGTTTTTGAAGAGACTGTACATACTTTGAAACATCCATATGTGGCAGCAGTACGTATCTATGCACATATGCCCTGCATAACTACTGCCATGGACAAATCAGTGTGTAGCTGTGTGCAGTGGGACATAACTGTGACATATGTAGCTCAGCATTAAATGTCAAACATCTGATCCATGTTATCTGTGTTCTGTACAGTAGTGTGGACAATGGCTGTTTGGGGGAGTAGCACATACAGCTATATAAACATGGATGTGACAGAGTAACACATGCATGATAGTCATATTAATGTGTAGCTTAGCATTGGGAACTGCTGTACCAGGCTAGTATGCTAATCTAGCATTTGCAGCTATATATGCACCCTCTAATATTACTGTGTGCTCACATGTGACACATGTTCATGTTGCAGCAAGGCACAACAGGTCAGCCGTGAGGTCCAGGGACTTACAACAGTGTGGACCTTGTGTGTGTATGGCACACACATATGGAGAGATATATCTGTGTCAGATATATTAGCATCTGTACATGTGCATACAGCAAGGGACATACTGCAACTGTTTGTGAAGGGTGGTCATATATATATGCTGGTGAAGGTTGTTACGTGCATATTTGTATGTAGGTTGTAGTGTGTGGCAAACAAGACAGCATACAGTGTTGGTATATGACATGTGGTGGTTAAACGCTATGGGTGTGATTTGTTAGGTTTGCAGTGTTGCAGCCAGTGAGGCCTGCTAAAGCTACATGGGCTGAGAACACCTTCAATGCATTTCACACAAGACTGTGCAATATTATTACATAACTGTATACCTCACATCCTTCACATAATTGATATTCCCACCATGAAAGGTGGACTGTATATGTGCCTATATGTATATCTATATGTACACCAATGGATGTTTATATGTATGTGTGTGTATATATATATATATATATATATATATATATATATATATATAGAGAGAGAGAGAGAGAGAGAGACAGAGTCATATTAACTGTGACAGATGCCTGGTGATAAAGCCATGGCCTCAAGCTCAATGTCGAAAATGCATTGGCATCCCTTTTGATAAAAAATCTGTACCCATGAACTACCACATAGGTGGTAGTCGACTTAACACCGAAAGTGTGATAAGAGACCATGGGACACAGTTGGACAATAGTCTCCCCTTTAATAATCACAGTGCCACACTAGTCATGTAATCTGTCTACGTGGCACACCTCATCACAAAAGGTGTGTCATCCAGGGAAAAGGAGGTCAGTGTTCCCCTCTACTCATCACTCACAAAACCCATTGTAGAGTACAATGCCCCTTTTGGTATGTACCTCACAAGGCATCTACAGCAGCCAGAAAGGCCGCAGACATACCTCACAAAGAGTATTACTGGCCTCAAACAGATGCCCTATGCAGACCGTCTCACAAAACCATAGCTAGACTGTGTCGCATACCACCTACCCAGAGGTGACTTCTGCCTAACATACAAAGCTATGTCAAACCCAGAGCTGTTGGACATGCTCCACGTAAACAGATCACAATCCCTATGAGCAACACGCTCTAGGGACCTAAACCTTGTCACCTCAATAAACAGAACATGCTTGAGGGATAGATTCCTATCTCAGAGGCATCCCATACTCTGGAACAAACTACCTATCAATAGCAAACAAAGCTCCTCAGTAGCACTCGTCATGAATAATCTTGATGATTGGATGGGAGATAGGGAATACACCCCGGGAATCACCTCTGTGGCTCTGCTTGACAGGGGCACATGAAATTAAATTACTTGGGTGTCAAAGGCCAGGGTACTGTCTGGCTAGGCTTCTATAGGCCCTAGGGCCAATAGCCTATTACCTACCTATGAACCAATACACACCCACATGTACTTGTTGCAATAATTGCTATGTGAGGTTGACTGAGTGTGATGATGAATGTGTTGGTGAATGTGTCACAGTTGTGTATATGTGGGATAGCTTAGTGGGAAACTGTTTCTGTCATGGCATTTTGTGTCCTAGCTCTGATCCCAGCAAAAGATGTGTATGCTATTGCTAGGCAGAAAAAGCAGTATGGCATATGGTCTGACGTAGTCCCTTGGTGTTAACTGGGGTGGGCCATTGGAGGCTAAAGCAGTACATGTATGCTTATTGATTGGTACTGCTGGTGAATCCAAATCCTGTATGAACTGTAGTACTACCTGAAGCTGTAGGCCTAAACAGCACAGTATGGTACATGTACACATTGCTTGGAATGACTGTTTTATGTGTTCCCTGTAGTCCTCACAGATTACATACCTCAGGCATAAGGTTTTGTAATTACTAACACACAGTACTGTACGGTAAACACATAAAGCTCATCTGGGTTGCCATACCTTTGTGTCTTGTATGTATATCTGATGTGTGTGTGTGGGTATGCCTGTAACATGCCCTTGGTCATATGTGTGTTACAGGATATAAGTGCGTATCCAGGAACATGTATAGCCTAGTACAGCAGTATGCCACCTATATTCATGAATGTGCACATATTTTAGGCAGGGGTTTGCCATCAACAACTAGTGTGGTATACTGGTAATACTGTAACTGGACTTTACAATCATTACAATGGATGACATATTTCTTTATGCATTAGCTTGATATATACCTCCTGTGGCTAGGTGGTGCATTGTGTCGCATACAGTGTGCCATGTACTGTTGTATAGTCTTACATAGTGGTTTCTCTTTGTTGCTGTGCAGAACATGGTTTAATATATAGAGCGTATCAGGCACTGTCAGGCAGTTGTGGGTTGAGCACTGATATGTGGTATTGAAAGTGTGTATCCTCTGACAGACAATAGGTTGCTATTTATGGCAGTTCAGTGATATCTGTACTGTAGAAGGTTAAGTGTGCCACATGACTTGCTCACACATATTGTTTCATTGTCTTCCAAGGTTCATGGCCTGCCATCGCAACCCAACCTATAGTCCTGCCGAGGATGACATCATAACAACCAATCTGGTTCAGCACTACACACTGCTTTCCTCAAGAACCAGCCAGGACCAGCATGAGGGGACTGCACTGTGGCAAGATGTTGTCCATCAGGTAAATGACATAGGCATGCATAACCGGACATATGAGCATGTACGTCATCACTGCAGTGATTTACTTAGACATGTCCGGCAGCATGCGTCTGATGTCCGTAGACAACAGCTTGCCACAGGTGGTGGGGTTACCATCCATCCCCCCCTCACCAGAGTGGAGGAGCTGCTCCTGAGCCTGGTGGCTCCAGGCCAACAACAACAACAGCAGACATGTATCATTGTGGAGGCCAGAGCCACCCAGCAAGTTCACATGGAGCCTGCAGGTAACATGGCATATCTGTAGACTACTGTTATCTCTATTGGCAGATCATCCATATGTGAGATGTGTACTGTGTAGTTAGAAGATGTGGAGCCTGGTGTTGTGCAATACTGATAATTTGGAACATGACCTGTAGGCCTGTGACTGTCCGCCATTGTACTACTGTAAGACTGCAAACCCACAGTAGCAATGCCACAGTTGTTTCCACTGACAAACTGTCTCCTATCCTTGTAGGTCCCTCTGGTGTGACAGCAAGGCAGCAGACCCATGCTGGTGAGTGTGTTCTACATTTAATATTGCAAATAAAATGTGCATGTCATAGGTGAGGTGTAGGCCATGTACACATGTAACACACCTATGCATAATGCATGCTGTGCATGTTTGCTGTGAGACTATGCACATCACAGTAACGTGAGTAGCTGCAATACACAGAGCATCCGAAACAATTGTGGCTACACTGTAGTGGACATTGGATAGGCAGAGTCGATACACATGCACACAACATACACAACTTTGTCATATGCAGTTCATGTTAATATGCTACACATGGAGTATTCAGACACCCGCTGTAAGGTCACACTCCAGTATCCCAAATGTCATCCACATAGCACACATAATATACCTGAGGGGTAGAGCCCTATCATGGGGAGGTGCAACACTCTTCAACACACAACACATTCATGTTAGGCAATGCTCCCTATTGGGCACCTGACAAACCCATGTAACAAATGCCTGTGAAATGGTGAATGTAGCCATGGTACTGCAGTTCAGGTACAGCATGATAGGTGCCGGTCTGGCACACATTAGTAGCCTTGAGTGACCACATGATGCTGCATGATGATGGCTCATGGTACTACACCCCATCCAGTTACAGTAACCACAGTACTACACATAGCATTTATTGTTATACACCTCAATGTTGTGTGTGTGCAAACATATGCACCTATACACAATATGCATAGCAATCACCATTTGCACAAAGTGACACATATATGTCTTGTAATGCTATTGAGTGTATAGTTCACATGACACACATTAGGTATGTGTGGTGTTTAATGTTGCAGTTGTGTTGTAGCATGCTATGTCATGGCTGGCACTGGCATGTCCACAATATGTTCTACACTCACCATAACTACTGTACAATGGCTATGTTGAGCAATGGTATTCCATCAGGTATACACACACCACTCATCCTGTGTGTATACATAGCATGCATGAGCTAAACCTGTGCCCACAATTATCTGCTAAAGACACAAACTCTCTAATCAGTAATGGATATCTATGTGACACACAGATACACATTCAGCTATGGTATGTATACCTGTTAGTGATGGTGCATAGCATATTGAAGAGCTTGTAATACTTGCACAGCAATGTTGTGTCCATGTACACATTGTGTTCCAGGGTGAGGCCAATCACTGAACAACAGCACACATGCATCAAAGCCATGTATACTGTTATTAGCAAGGACTGTCTACACTCGCGCTGCATGCTGTTGAGCAACACACATTCTGCATGCTGACACGTGTGATATGACTGTTTGGCTTGTGATACTGTACCCCACCATCAACCGCTATTGAGTATGTTCTGGATTGCTGGTGGTATGTGTGTGTGTGTGTGTGTGTGTGTGTGTGTGTGTGTGTGTGTGTGTGTGTGTGTGTGTGTGTGTGTGTGTGTGTGCATCTGCTTTAGTGAGGAGTGTATTTGTGTGCATGTGTACATGTGTGCATGTGTGCATGTGTTCATGTGTGCATTTGTTCATTTGAGCATGTGTTCATGTGTGCATGTGTGCATGTGTTAATCTGTCCGTGTGTTCATGTGTGCATGTGTTCATGTGTGCTTGTGTGCATGTGTTCATGTGTGCATGTGTTCATGTGTTCATGTGTACATGTGTGCATGTGTGCATGTGTTCTGACATCATGTACAGGTCGGAAAGTGTGTTTCCTGTCTTTCTCTCACAGGTGCTGAGGTTGGGCTGGTTCACTGCAGCAGGGAACCTGATATCACTGACACAAATAGTGATAATGAAGATAGGTGTGTTGAGGCACAGGCATGTTTGCCAGGGTCTGTTGTTGGGCCACCAATCAACAGTACACAAGTGTTCACCCCATCCATGCACACAGTCATACTGCCAATACATCCATCATCACCAATGCCCTTAGCTGAGGGACAGTGTACAGTCGGCAATGGCCAGGACAGTGTGGTATCTATGGCACATGCATCCAGACACAGCAGCCATATCCAGATGTCTGGAACGGTACCACATAGGCAGATGTCCAGGGGTTCTCATCGGAGCACTTCTGGTCATCATGCCCCTCGCAGAAGTGCCACAGGTCTTACAACCTCACTCATGTTCCAGGCTATCATGGAGGCACAGGCATGTATGGAACGGTACACCAGACAGGGACTAAGGGCACAGAGGGCACATAACACTGCTTTAAATGACAGTATCCATGACCTAGCAGGTGCCATCCCTAATTACACTGAGGTCACTGATAGACGTTGGGGTGAGACATTAGATGTCCTCCGCAATGTCATGTCCATGTGTCAGGACAGTGCGGGACAGTTGAGACATTGACGTGGATGTATGCCAGCAACATCAGCAGCTGGCAGTTGCCACGGACGTCCCTCAAGTCACAGCTGCTCCTGTAGTGCCAGTACCAGCCCCAGCAATGTTGGGGGTGGGCTATCCATAGACCGTCCTAGAAGACCACATGCACATGGCTCTGGCCATTCCCAGCAGGGACCTGGGTCCAGTGTACATATGTCTACCTCTGAGGATACTACCCAGTCCGGTTTAGTATCTGATACTGTCAGTAGCACCCCTGCCAGGAACAGGTACCATATCCATGGCCAGAGACAGTGATCTGTAAAGCCTGGCAGGTACAGTCTGTGGCTGTCCCACAAATCCCTGTATATGGCAGCCACATGGTGGAACTTTGTGCATGCAGACACATACACACATAAACCAGACACCTAGGGCTAAAACATACCCACACACATTACATCAACATTGACACATGCCAGTACTCTTGACCCTCACACACACACACACACACACACACACACACACACACACACACACACACACACACACACACACACACACACACACACATGTCGATTGTATGGCTCAATGTAGGCCTCTGGCAAACCAACAACACACCCTGTGCATATGATGAAACCTGTGCCACCTCCTGTCATCTGTAACATTGATGCAGGAACAGGCTAACATGGTGCTGATGCACAGGGTGACTTTATAGCAGTATAGCAATGTTAGCATGTTGTCAGCAGTAAAGTGTAATGATATCCTTGAAGGTGTAGTTGAGCAGGCATGATGCATTAAAGCTATGATTGTCAATGTAGTATTGTTTACACCAGTGTTAATTCCAGTAGTGTTTTGTCCGCCCAGAGGCCACTTGGCTGATGTGTGTAGTATTGGCAGCATGTGTTAGAGAGTGGACAGTACGTGTGGGATGTGTGCAGCACAAATTTGCAGGTATACATTTGTGAACATGGTAGAGGTGCACTGTCTGCATGTATGTGCATAGTGGACACATGGGCAGGGTAACATGCCCTGTATTACACAGTGTTAACACTCCATAGTTTCTATTGGTGGCCAGTATGCATTGTACTACACACATTTTGGAACTTGGGTACACGTGTGTATGACATGGTTTGACACTGTGCTGTGGGTGATACTGTTACTATCTGTCATTGGTCTGCAGTCTGGTAGTATACATAACCTCAACAGCCTGACCATAAACAATCATTAGATGATGTCTTGACAACTGACACACAGATGTAGGACACACAGTAACATTTGGATCCTTCAGGTACTATACTATGCCAGTAACCAGTGGTATTCACCTGCACCCATTCCTGGGACCACTCCTGTTTGGCATATAGCACTCTTAGCTACAAGCAAACACAGTAGAGATATGTCCGTCCACATCTGGAAATGCATACTTTGGCCTATAATGCATTCTCCAGATGACACACACATCCTCCACAAGGGTATCATACAGACAGATACCTGTTGTCAAACCCATGCTGTAAAGCTATAAGCCAACTAAAGCATAGTCATCCACCTTTACAAAACATAGTATCCCCACAGTACCACATAGGTAGTAGCCCCCAACATGTTGAATAGGTACCGATGTGTACATACAGCCAAGTGGTACGTCATCTCTCCTTTGGTAATCACATTTCCAAAGGTATTTTGAAATCCCTCGGTGAATCACATAAGCAATAAGGGGTCTGCATGCATATCCACAAAGGTTGTTGTACACCTATAATGAATAGCCATCATTGACAGACTTTTCTGCATTTGAACAGGTCTGAAATATACGTCAGGCATAAACTCTCACTCACACTATTCAATAGAAACCGTAATGAGTGTGTGTGACACGGATGACCCAGGCCAGGGATTACTGCAGTGGCTGGGCTTGTCACAAGCATACAGATGTGACCTAAGGTCTGGAAAGTGGCAGCACAATCTGGCAAAGATAACAGATGTGTTTATGGAGAAAGCAGGGTTCCCACCTATGAAATAATTGAGGTCACATGTACGTATATGTATTTGCCATAGGGCTACCTGACGTGCAATGGACATACTGTTGTCATTGTGATATGTCATACAGTAGTAAAAGCAAAACCCACAACACATCGACCAACTGTGTCACACACAAAGAGCACACACACTCATCAAGTGCAGGATTCAAACCCCTACCTAACTAGGTTATGATACTAGAGCAGTACACGTTAACAAGATGTGCTATACACATTACTGGGAGCTCTCCTTTCCACAGGTATATTTATAGGATGGTGACATCATAAGATTTGACAAAGATGAGTATACCACTTTTAAGGTGTTTCAATAGTCTTCAAAAAGGTTGCTCCTCTCCAAGGAGACACACACACACATACAGTTAGCAAGTGCAGGATTCTAACCCCTACCTAACTACTTTAGGATACTAGAGAAGTACGCATTAACACGACATGCAATACACATTACTGGGAGTTCTATTTTCCACAGGTATATTTGTAGGATGGTGACATCATCAGACTTGACAAAGATAAGTATACCACTTTTAAGGTGTAGTAGTCTTCAAAAAGGTTGCTCCTCTAGAAGAAGATAGAGACACACACACACACACACACAGTTGTCAAGTGCAGGATTAAAACCCCTACCTAACTAATTTATGATACTAGAGCAGTACGCATTTACATGACATGCTATACCCATTACTGGGAGTTCGCCTTTCCACAGGTATATTTGTAGGATGGTGACATCATCAGACTAGACAAAGTGGGTTACATTAGGTGACATTAGGTGGGCTACATAGAAGGAATTTCTAAACACTTTGGCAATGTGATCATCAAAGGAGAGTTTACTATCTACCTGAGTCCCCAGGGCTGTAATTACATTCTCTGTACATAATCGATTACCACCTATGTGGTAATTTGTGTGCACTTTGTTTTATCCAAAGGGGTTGACTATGCATTCTTTGGCATTCTGCTTGAGGGCATTGTTTTGACACCAGGTATCTGTCTCTGTAAGACCCTTCTGGAGGATGTCTGTGTCAGCTGTAGAGTCGATTATAGACCACAGTTAGCAGTCATCTGCAAACTTGTTCAGCCATACTCCTCCCGTGCTTGCCTGTACCTCTGAGCAGTATCTACTGAACAGGTGGGGTTCCAGGACAAAGACCTGTGGGATGCCATTTGTGACTGGTTTAGAGTCGGACATGGCACCCGCAACTCTGAACATGTGTGTTTGATCTGTGAGCCAGTTGGCCACCCATCCTGTGACATAGCTGTTAATGTTCAAGCTGGTAAGCTTGTCCATTATTCCAGAGTGGGGAATGGTGTCGAAAGGCCTTAGTGAGGTCCAGGTGGGCTGTGTGGACTATTTTCAACTCCATCTATGCCCTTGGTAACTGTTTCAAATAAGTCAACTAGGTTTAGGAGGCAGGGTCTGCCTTTAACAAAGCCAAGTTGGGTAGAGTCCAGTGTCTGGAGGTCGCCAATGTCTCTGTTTATGGGTTCCATGATAATTTGCTCCATAGCTTTGCAGACCAGGCTGAGTAGGCCTATAAGGCAATGGTTTCCTGGTTCTGTTGTGGCAACCCCTTTGTGGAGCTGGATGACTGTTGCTGTATGCCATTCTTTGGGTACATAGCCTGTGGTAAGGTTGAGTCTGGACAGTGAATGTAGGTGAGGGTGTAGTTCCTTTTGGGGCTGGTGTAAATCGCAGCCTGGGACACCATCCAGTCCCATTGATGCTGTGTTCTTAGCTTTGGAGAGGGCTGTTTTTACCTGCATATCCATAAAGTCTGGGGCTCTGCATTCTTCTGGTATGGACACAGGCCCTTTTGGGGGTGATGGGGGGGAGTTTGCACTGAACTTGTCCCCCAGGATGTGGGCAATGTAAGTTGGTTCAGTGTATTTTTTGCCATTTTGCAGTAGCTGACAGCATATTTGAGAGTTGCCACCTAAATGTTTGGTATAGCTAACAAAGGCTTTGTGGTTGTTATTCTTACATTCCTTGGCAATTTGTCTTTAGAAACTGGCCTTGGATTATTTTATGAGTGATCATTGTTTCTTCCTAATAATGATCAGTGATGCCTTTCCTTTTGTGAAGTTTGCTCTATCATGTGTTAATTTCTTCCTTCTGTTGTATAGCTTATTTATGTGCAACAACCACCAGATTGGTTTCTTATTTTTGGAGGAGTGCATCTTGGTTTTATTTGGGATGTCTCGATCCATGCATCCCTGTAGATGCTCATAGAATGCACTTGTAAATGATTTGGCAGATTGTATAGCATTATCCTATAGCAAGGGTGCTTTGGAACTTTCCACTTTGGTCTTGGGAAGTGTGCAGTTTGCTTTTGAAAATGTCTTCACAGTGGTTTCCTTGACTGGAGGGGGTGGGTGGGATGTGGATGTCCAGTGTGATTACTTTATGATCTGATATTACCAGTGAGGGGTTTATCTCTGTTGTGGAACACTGGTACCCCATGTTGGTGATGATCAGGTCCAGTATGTTGTCACCTCTAGTGGACGTGATGACCAGCTGTTCCAGGGCGTTTGAGTTTTTAAACTCTAGGAAACATTGGGCAAAGGTCATTGTACACAAGTAATTCTCCCACTCAATGTTTGGGTAGTTGTAATCTCCTCATATAATGGTGTTTGATAGGACCTTTATATTTTCCACTGTTCTCAGGAATACTGAGTGAGGTTCCTGAAACAAGTTAGGTGATCTGTATACAATCTGATAAGCAGCTTTGCCCAATGTTAGTTGCACTTGCATGGTCTCCAAGGCCTCATGCTGTGCCACTAACCTGAAGGTGTGGGTATCCATAAGGTAAATGGATACACCCCTTCCTTTTGTATTTCTTTCTGGGTTTTGGAGCCGAAGATCAGAGGGATTGTGAGTGTTTTACATGGAGCATGTCCAACAGCTCTGTGTTTGACATAGCTTTGTATGTTAGGCAGAGATCACCTCTGAGTAGGCGATATGCGAGAGAGTACAGCTGGAGCATTCTGAGACGGTCTGTGTATGGCATGTATTTCAGGCTGCTAATGTTCTCTGTGAGGTATTTCTGCAGGCTTTCCAGTTGTTGTAGATGTCTTGTGAGGTACATAGCAAAAGGGACATTGTACTCTATTATGGATCTAGTGAGTGATGAATAGAGGGGAACAATGTCCTCTTCTATTCTACATGAGACACCTTTTGTGATGAGGTGTGCCACATAAAAGGATTTCCTGACTACTGTGGGGATGTGATTATCACAGGTGTGTCCACTGTCCACCTGTGACTCAAGGTCTCTTATCACACTTTCAGTGTTAAGTATACTACCGCCTATGTTGTAGTTCATTGCTACAGAGTTTTTACCAAAGGGGATGACAATGCACTTATTGGTATTGAGCTTGAGGCCATGACTTTGACACCAGGCATCTGTCTCAGTGAGGCCCTTTTGTAGGATGTCCACATCTTTAGTATTTACAATTATGGCTCCTAGTTTGCAGTCATCTGGAAACTTCATTAGCCACAGACCTTCCATGTTAAAGTTTACTTCAGGGAAGTAGATAGGACTGAACCCTGTGGTATTGCACTCGTCACTGGTCCAAAGTCATACTTGGAGTCTGCTACTTTCACAGTTGGTGTTCTGTTAGTGAGCCAGTTGGCAACCCATCTTGTGACATAGCAATTTATACCTAATTTAGTGGGTTTATCTATAATTCCAGAGTGGGGGATGGTGTGGAAAGCTGTGGCAAGATCTACATAGGCTGTGTGAACCACCTTACCCTAGTCTACGGTTCTGGTGACTGCTTCAATGTCTTCTATCAGGTTTAGGAGACATGATCTGCATTTTACAAACCCAACATGGTTGTGGTCCAGAATTTGGAGATTACCAATGTCTTTTTTTATAAGTTGTATGATGATTCATTCCATAGCCTTGCAGAGCAGGCTCATCAGGCTAATGGGGCGCTAGTTCCTGGGGTCCATGGTGTCTCCACCCTTGTGTAGCGGGATAACCATCGATTTGCACCATTCAGCAGGCACAAAGCCTGAGGTGAGGCTATGACTGAACATGGTACGTCGGTGTGGTGCCTGTTCGTTCTGTAGTTTGTGTAGAACACAGCCTGGGAAGTTATCTAGTCCCATGGATGCTGTGATACTGGCTTTGGAGAGTGTTTTTTACCTGTGCAGCCATGATGGCAGCAACTTTGCAGTCTTCCATTATAGAGATGTGCTCTTTCATGGGTGAGAGGGGGGTAAATATATCACTGATCCTATCTGTCAGGATGTTGGCAATATCAGTTGGGTCTGTATATTTAGTGCCATTGAGCTGTAACTCAGAGCAGATCTGAGTGTTGCCATAGGTTCATAGGTTCATACTAGGCTATCTG
Organism: Protopterus annectens; assembly: GCF_019279795.1. NCBI lineage: Eukaryota > Metazoa > Chordata > Ceratodontiformes > Protopteridae > Protopterus > Protopterus annectens. The sequence continues at coordinate 253,869,510 of NC_056726.1, forward strand.
CCCTGGGGCAATTATAAGCCTAGCCCGATTCTGTATGGCTTACGCCACCCCTTGATTTGAGTATACTGTGCCCTTTTTTAAGGTTTAGTTTACTGTGCCTCTGTCTAATATAGGTTCATAGGTTCATACTAGGCTATCTGCCCTGGGGCAAGACATGGACCTGTCTGTTGGGCAGAGATCTCCTGAGTAGACAGTATGCAACAGAGTACAGATTGAGTTAAATTCAGTCTTGTTGCATGGGGCAACTGTTTGAGGCCAGTAATTCTCTTGTTGAGGTACTTCAGTAGTCTTTCCAGCTGCTGTAGGTGCCTAGTTAGATTCATCGCAAGTGTGTTGTGGTACTCTCTGACGCGTCTGATGACTGATGAGTAGAGGGAACCTCCTTTGACCTACATGCAAAGACCTTGGCAGTTTGTGGGAACACATAGCATGATTGTCTGACCACTGTGTGAATGTGTTTCTGGAAGTAGAGATGACTATCCACATTAGTCCATAGATCCCTTATTATCACCTCCTCACCTCCATATTTAGGGTGTTGGCACCTATGTGGTATTTGTATGACTGTAGCTCGAGATCATAATTTTGACACCACATCTGTCTGACTGAGACCCTTTTTAAGGATGTCTCTGTTGTCCCAAACATCGATTATGACAACCTTTTTGCAGTCATCCACAAACTTTGCTAAACATAGCCCTCGTGTGTTTGACTATATTTCTGAAAAGTATACACCAGATAGGAGGGGTCCCAGGACTGAGCCATGGGGGACAGCAGTTGTTACCAGCTTGAACAGGAGACCACAATTCTTACCTTGTATGATCTATCTGTGCCCCAGTTGGCAATCCATCAGATGACATACATATTTATACACAGGTTGTTGATTTTGTGGATACAACATGTGTCTGGGATGTTGGAAAAGGGCTTTTCGAGGTCTATGTGGGACGTGTGTAGCTCATTTTATTAATGTATGCCCTGGGTGACTGCCTTGAAACAGTCTAGCAAGTTTGGAAACCATGATCTGCCCCTGACCAAACCAAAATTGGTAGGGTTGGCTGTTTGTAGGCTCCCAATAGCTCTGTTTATGAGTTCCATCATGATGGACTCCATGGCCTTGCAGATCAGGCTTAACAGGCTTATAAGACAATAGTTCCCATGGTTTGTTGTGCACCAACACTTGTGGAGTGTGCCAAACGTTGCTGTAACACATTCAACAGTTTCATATCCCGTACAGAGGGTGAGGCTCAACAGACTGTTCAGGTGCAGGGTCTGTTTGTTCTGGAATTCACTTATGACACAGCTAGGGAAACAATGTAATCCCATAGACGCCATGTTTTCAGGTTTGGAAGGAGCTGTTTACCCATTCTATATGTGATATCTGTGCTTTCACAATCTCCAGGTATGATGATAGGGCCTTTTGTCAGTGAGAGGGGGGTATGTATGTATGAGTCTGTCTGACAGGATGTTGGCAATGTCAGTCATTTACAGTTTGCACTGACTCAGGACATATATGAGTGTACATTGCTATTTATGACATAGCGGAAGGAAGTGTCATGGTTCTCTATGGACTCCTTCACAGATTATTTTGCCAGAACATGGATTGGATAATGTTTGGAGTGCATATTGCTTATTCATGATACTGATTGCAGGTTTATTGATCTTCTTTGCTTTTTCACTTTCTGTGAACAACTTAAGTACTTGTGGTACATTGTTTGAGTATGACAGGGTTCCAATATATTATATGTGTCTGTTTTCATATAACTGTGTGCACAAGGCAGGATTGGTGGATAGAGACAGGTTGCTGGGGTAAAACATATGCAACTGCCAGATATGTGTGATCCACTGCTGTACTCAGACATGGCCTAAGTGTGTGAGCATGCCCAGTATGACCTCTCAGTATGTTGTTGCCTGACATTTGCTTTGTTTATTTAAGTGTGTGAGCATGCCCAGTATGACCTTTCAGTATGTTGCTGACTGATATTTGCTAAATTTGTCTGTGTGTGAGCATGCCCAGTATGGACATATATACTATATGTGTGTGAAAAATCAAGCTGGTTTTTACTTCAGGGCTCACCTTTGTGTTATACATCGACAGGAAGCACGCTGTGCCTGCAGGGCTTCCATGAGTTACTTTGCATAGACTTATCAACATTTCTACATACAGGGGGGACAGCTATTATTTGTGCATTTCTACCCGGTGGGCACACCTGATTGTTACTGTGGGTGTACATAGGATGAGGGGTTCACCTGACACTTATACACATTTGCTAAGCCTGCACTGCTATGTCAGGTACTCCATTTCAGTCTGTACTGTTGCCTATCGTACTGGCTTGAGGCATACTACTGTACTACAGATCTTAGCTTCCAATTTCACGTATATTAGTTTGTGACTTCATAGCCTACCCAACCCACATCACACTGCCTGGCCTGCTGTTATCTGTATGCATAGGCCTGGGGGGAAGTTCAGAGGGCATGATACAGCATTTGTTTGTGTTTGCGTTTGTCTACAATTGTCCTGCTGTGTCTGTGCCAGGGAAATGCTGTCATGGCTTAGTGGTTCAGTACTGTGACTATAGTGCACAGTATCCTGAGTTTGAGTCCTGTCACTGCTTTTTTCCTGCTGGACAGACCTGACTGGTTAAGGAACAGTAAACCAAGTGTGAGCGTGTTTACCCAACTTTGCTCAACTTTGCCCAACGTTGCCCAACATTGCCCAACATTGTGCTAGTTTGCGGGGTGCGCAGCTCCACGCAATTGTGCTTAAATATGCTAAATAGTGGTAAAATGTGCTTAGCACTGCTTTATATTGCTTAAAATAGGGAAATCATGCATCAGGTGGTGCTGCAGGGCTGCCTATGTTGGATACACATAGTACACTGCCATACATGTTTGAAAACAGGTAGTGTCAAGTTAGGCATCCCTTTTATTGTATGTGCGAGTCAGAGCGAGGTGTCATTTCCAGGGTTCCTACTGAGTCAGTGTATGTGCTATGCGTTGCCTCTTTGCCAAGGCCAAGGCATACTGGGCATACCTCCTTCTGCCTACTAAGGCAAGCTCAGGTTGTTCCTCCTCCGAGTCATGCTGTGTCTCTGCAGGCCTAGGCAATGGTGGGGGGCTGTTTGGCCCTGCCCCATGCTGTTCCTGCTGCAGCTGTTTTCACAGGATCATATTGTGTAGCATGGCACATACTATGACAATTTGGTAGATGTAGTTGGTGAGTACTGCAAGGCTCCACCAGATGTGTCCAGGCACCGGAACTGTGACTTGAGCATCCGAAACACACGCTCAATAATGTTTCTTGTTTGTGCGTGTGCCTCATTATGGAGTTCTTGTTCGGGTGTGTGTATTTCTGATGGGTGTCATCAGCCACGGCTCCAGTGCGTATCCAGCATCCCCCACTAGATGACTGTCAGGGATGTCCCCATTGGCAAATCTCTGGTACAGCTGCGTCAGATGCCAGATGTGGGAATCGTGATAGCTTCCAGGGCAGCCAGCACACACATTCATTATTATGCTCTGGGCACTGCACACGACCTGGCGGTTGATGGAGGGGAAGCCCTTGCGGTTGATGTAGACCCTACGCCATTCACTGGGTGGTGCTTTGATGTGTATGTACGTGCAGTCTATTGCACCCACTACCTCAGGGTATTCTGCTATTTGGTGGAAAAGACGCATATTGCTGGCCAATGCCTCACTGGAATTGGGGAAATATATGTGCTCACTGACATGTGCTGACATGGCATCCAGGTTCTGGTGCAGTTCCCTGGATGCTGATGCCTGTGAAACCCCCATTATATCATCAGCTGGTCTCTGGAAGGTATCTGTAGCTAGTATTCGTAGGCCAACACATACCTTGGTATCCACTGGGATGGGTTCCCCTCTGTTGGTTCTGTGTGCGAGGTGTGGCCGGCACAGCTCAACAATTTGCTGCAGGAGGTCTCTGTCCACTCTATAGTGCTCCACTATCTCCAACTCATGTAGCCCCTGGTAGGTTACCCTGGGTCTGTACACTCTTCTCTGTCTCCTCACTGTGGGTTGCTCAGCAGCATTCACAACATTACCACCCACAGCACCTTGCACATGTTTGGTTTATGATAGCAATATCAGCCCCTAAAATTTTGTCTGACTTAAGATTTTTATGTTTTCACTCTTTGTATACTGCAGTGTTGCAGAGTTCTTGGGACAAAACAGGGTAGACTGCTGTTTGCAGAGTTTAAAGTGCTGGGCTTGGCTGGACTAGTCTCCTTCCTGTGTAATTGGCTGATTCTGATACATTTCACCTGGCAGCTCTGCTAGTTCTCCTTGGTTAAGTTCCTACTACTTTCTTTCCTTCCCTTTTCCCTTTCTGTTTCCACAAGGGGCAACGCCGCGAAAACAAGTGCACATGCGCACACACGCGCGTGCACACACGCTGTGTGCACGTTTGCAAGAAATTTCAGATATATCCACAGCGTACACCTTTGGTTTCTTGTTTTCAGCTAGGACAACTGTAGACATGCCTCTTGCAATCCTGAGCAACTCAGGGCAAACACAAGCCACTGTGCTCCAATCAGTTTACAGTCTTTCAGACATACCCCCTCATGATGTCACCTATCTTCTACTCTACTACTCCCCTACTCCTACACTTACACTCTAGGGACATGGCTCAAGTGCCGGGGAAAATTGGGATTCACTATCCTTATCCTCATTTGCATAGGATTGCCTACTAATGCTTGGTTACATCTCTCACACTGAGCTTCCCCCCCTTAGCAACCACTACTCAGTGGCCATGTTGTTTCAGCCTGCCATTCACCTGCATGGCAGAACAAGCTTTTTAGTGAAAATGCCCATTTGTGGCTATTTTTCACTTTTTTTCATTTTATTTAAAGCGCAGCACGTTTGTGCTCCGCTTCGCTACACTTAAACATCGGCGATCGGGGAAAAAAAAAACGGATTTTAAGGATTTACAACATTTGCAAATGCCAATGGCCTTATATTTGGCCATTGGCATGCTTCCTCAACTAGATGCATCCTTTATTTGGAGCTGTCATAGCTCCATTTAGCTATTTGCAGAACGGTACTCCTTTACCAACGGAGTACATTTCTACAAAAAACACTACTCTTCCACGGACAGGTTAGTGTTTCCTGGATCACAAATTTACCTCATTTGCATAACTTTCAGCAGCAAATGAGGTAATTTGCATACCATAACACTGTCCGTGCAAGAGTAGCTTTAGAAGCTCTCATGCACGCCCCTGCCGGCTATTGCTGAATCGCTCGGCAGACATATTGCCTGGCTGCCATCTTACAGTACTCTTAGACTCCATTCAAGCCTTCGTGAATCCGGCCCAAACACTTTTTTGTTGAAGTCCTTCTTTTCATTAGCCTCTAAGCCTTTGATTTTGCATTATTTTACAATATTTTCATTTTCATTTAAGAATGATATAATGTTTCAAGTATATGTGTCTGTTCAAAATATTACAGTCTGTTTAATGACCAAAGAATGACTGTTATTATTATTTGTATAATTTTATTATTTAGTTTATATGTTATTATTTGTTACTCGGCTCAAGATTCTTCACCTCAGTTTCAAACAGTTATAGAATTATTTTCTTGTCTGGCTTTTAAGATCTCTTCTTTAAGAAAATGAATATTTTTGGCAAAGGTTGTAAATGTACAGTTTGTGAAAACATGACTGATTACAACAACAACTGTAAAGAATGACGTTTAATCAGTTTTTGGTAACATGTCCCAATTCACCTTAACATAAATCCATAATTTTTCTCTGTGCTAAAGTATTCTGTCGAAACAATGAAGTCTGTCTCAACTCATAGGAAAAAAGGGAAAAATAATTCTTGATGTGAAAAAGTTCCATCTTTTATTTATAATATAAACATATATATATATATATATATATATATATATATATATATATATATATATATATATACACACATACATACATATATACATACATATATATCTATATATATATATATATATATATATATATATATATATATATATATATATATATGTGTGTGTGTGTGCATTTGGTGAATGAAATTTGTCGACTCTACAAAATTTAGTCGACCAAACACATGGCTGATAGTTGGATGAAATCGCACAATTCTCAGGGTAGGTAAATATGCTTTATCCCAAAGATTGTGAGATCTTGGAGTTAGTATGTATAATTAGCAGGGGGTGTGAAGGAGCAGGCGGCTTATCTCCTAAAAGAAAAAAAAAAAAAAAAACAATGTTTTATTGTAATTGTTTACATCGAAGTTTTGCATGAACCGTAATTGTCAGTTTGTACATGCATTGCATCATGTTGACATTTTGTTGTCAGCTTTCTAAATATATATATATATATATATATATATATATATATATATATATATATATATATATATATGTTTGTTTCTTTTGGCTTTTCCCGGTTAGGGGTCGCCACAACGGAACTCCGGTCCGCTAATGATTGGCAGTAGATTTTGATGTGCTGGCTTGCCAGGCCTAATGCACAGCCTTCAACGAAGGAACGCCCATTCACGCATGTCACCACACAGAAGACGCTCTAACTGAGAATCGAACGGGCAACGTCTAACTATGAGGTGACAACGCTACCGCAGCACCACCAATGCAGTGAGCTATATATATATATATATATATATATATATATATATATATTTGTTCTTTTTTTTTTTTGTGAAAAATTTGGTAGGCAAATCAAGAAAAACTTAATTTTTAAATAGCAATACAGGGGAGTTCTAAAAATGCTTGAGCCTCAAGCTTTCAAAGCCTACTATTTAGAAGCCAAGAACTCAGTCGTTTTGTACTTTGGATAGGTTGCTGGTGTAATATAAACTCAAACATGAATTCAGGCAAGCAGCTGCCACAGCTTGCCTAATGCATTATTTGTGAGTTAGAGTGATGTAAGTGCAGCAGCCATGGTGAGGGAGTGAGTAGGAGTGCGGATCAGGCCACTGTTTTAGGTATAGGGAGTGAGAGGGGGATTTTAGGGTTAGGGAGTGGGAAGGGATCTTAGAGTTAGAGTTAGGGAATGTGAAAGGATCTTAGGGTTAGGGTTAGGGAGTGTGATGGGATCTTAGGGTTAAGGAATGCGAAGGGATCTTACAGTTAGGGAATGCGAAGGGATCTTAGGGTTATAGGGTTAGGGATTGTGAAGCGAGTTTAGATTTAAGAAAGTAGGAAGGGTATTTTAAGTTTCGGGAGCAGAAAGGGAATTTTAAGGTTAGGGAGTAGGAGGGAAGTTTTAGATTTGTCAGCAGGGAAGGGATTTTAGAGTTAGGAAGCAGAGAGAAAGTTTAAGGTTCTGATAGGGTTATGGGACCTAAGTATAATGCTAGTGATCTTCTCATGGTTAGATAAAATAACCTACAAAGTAACATGGCTATATTCATAATTTTAATTAAAATATATTTTTTCCAATATAAGAAGCTGAGAAGTTCTTTTTATTTTACCTTTACTGAGAAAGTCCAACTTAAAACAAAGCCAATTTTCAGCAGAGGACCAGGGAGAAATGCTCCAGACGCATGTCTTTTTAATGTGGGAGGAAACCGGAGCACCTGGAGAAAACCCACAGGAAAGTAGGGATGACATGCAGACTCTGCACAGAAGGCATCTCAGCTGAGAATCGAATTGGAGAACCTCTCGCTGTGAGGTGACAATGATACTGCTGCACCACTGTGCCATCCTGTTCTCTGTTAGGACTTCTCAGTTTAGTTAGATGTGGTTAGCAAGAGTATTTTAGGTGGATATAAAAGTTCCCATGGCAATTACCAAAAACAGCAATTACCAATTAACAATTCAAATATCTCAATTTCAATTTAGCCTTTAGAGGAACAATATCATTCAAACCTGGTTTCCTATGTGCATGCAGCCTAAGTACCCAACAAATCTCAAGGCTGTCAGTCCATAGCCTTATATCACCACCCCTCTTGCTCTCATTACACAATTATAAAACAAGAAAGCAGAATGTATGGTCATTACTAGTATTCATCACATGTTTAGGAAGTGCACTTCTCACATCATACTTTCTAATATCATTGATGTGCTCCCTGATGAGATTGATTGGATGCTTAGGCTGCAAGCACACAGCAAACCAGATTTGAATAATATTGTTCCTTTAAGGACTAAATTGAAATTGAGATCTTTGAATCATTAATTGTTGAGTTATATAAGACATCTGATGTGAGTTATCTATTGGTCTGAGGAACCACTATTGCCGTGTGAAAGCTCTTGCCATTGTTATTGCATTTTTATTCTGTTTATTTTATTAAAGTGCATGTTTTTTTATTTTATTGCCATGTTTAGCTGTTAGTTCCAACTCAGTGTATGTAAAACCACCCTCTATTTCATTGATAGCTAAGGGTCCTCCACCATTAAACACAAGGACCACTCTGCCTACTTGGATCTAATTGAGTCACTCACTAGACAGCCAAACACCTTGGTCATGTGTGATTTCAGCTATACTTCCATCAATTTGGAGTCATATATGTGCACAAACACACTCACACTAAGGTTTCTGGACTTTGTTAATGCACATGCTATGTAACAGATAGTATCACCCCCCACAAGGGGCTTGAATATCCTAGACTTAGTACTGACCAACATAGTGGTTCTCTGCACTAACCCCTGTGTGGTGGTCCTCCTGATCAGGTCAGATCACAATTCAGTCTCACTCACATTCACAATTGTACCCAACACACCCTGAAGAGCAGATGAGATATTTCTCCAATGCAAACTATAGGCTCCTAACCAATGCCCTAAAGAGTTGCAAACCCCATGCTACCACTGTCAACAGTGACTGTTATACAGAGATATACGCAAATGGCCTGTAATAAACAGCTATACAAATGTATAGAGTTGGTTGAATGTGAACGAATCAAAACAAGTTCGTCACAGAAAACAAGCCACCCTAGTGGGCATCAAGCATACGGGTCTATATCAAAATATCGAAAGTTTACTTACCCAAACACCTAAACGCCGACACATCTTCATCAAACTGCAAAAATATCGATCATCCTGAAGCGTGAAATTCAAAATGTCGATTCGTCATGGTTGGCCCTTCTGTGGTATAGCTCCATAAGGTAAGTGTGCGATAGTTACGGACCTTAGGGTTAGGGTGCGGGTTAAGGTAAGTACATAGATGGTAATGTATGTTAGATTTAGTGTAGGGTTAGAAGTAGGGTTTTATTAAGTGTATGTGTGTGGATTTGTTTAGTTTGTTTGGGTATAGCTTTTTAAGGTAAGTGTGCTATAGTTAGGAACCTTAGGGTTAGAGTGCGGGTTAAGTGCATACTTGGTGGTGTATGAAAGATTTAGTGTAGGGTTAGAAGTAGGGTTTAGTTTAGGGTTAGAAGTAGGGTTTTGTTTAGTGTATGTATGTGGTTTATTTAGTTTGATTGTGTAGGTAGTATGTAGTGGGCGGTGGGATGGGACAACTATGACATTTCGAGTTTTTGAATTTCGCGGTTTAGGGCATTCGGTGTATTTGCGGTTTGACAAATATGTGTCAGCGTTTAGGTGTTCGGGTAAGTAAACTTTCAATATTTTGATATAGACCCCAAGCATACATAGGTTATATAACAAGCGGAAGAAAGTAATGTCTAAGAACAAGAGGGAACTGACAAAGCAGAGGAAGGATGCCCTCCACCAATTGAACAGGGAATTAGCTATCTTGAAAAGCCCTCTAAAGCCACATACAAACCTAAAGTAGCATTCCTAGCTAAAGATAATCAAGAGGCATTATTTAGCTACGTCATGCATCTAAAAGTGAAGGGCCAGCTTTGTGACCAACTAGTAGTGGATGGTACCACTCATACTGACCCTGAGGACATTGCCAACCTGCTACCAGATAGTTTGGGGCAAAGTACACCCTTCCTATCCCCACCAGATATACCCCAAAGCATATCTGTCACCAGTCTTCTACTAGGAACTTCCTATGAATCTAAGGAGATATCTGCCTTGGCTTCAGGCTAGTGTCTGAGCCTGGCCTGGTTGGGATGGTTGGATATGCAATAATCTGATATAGATGATTACACCAGCACTGTCTGCTGAGCATATGGTGATAACAATGTTCTGCATGCTGGTGTAAAATGATTTCTGTAATGTCAGGTAAAATCTGTCACACACAAACACTTGACTGCAGTGAGAACAGAACCACTATCTACCAAAGTAAACAGACTACATAACACAGTACTATATACAAGTGCCATGGCACATGTCTAATTTTTACATATCTGCAGGTCAACTTATAGTGGATGACATCAGCAGGTCATGTGGGAGACAAGAGGTTGGGGGGCTGCATGAAATGGATGTGTAGGCTTCTGCAAGTATGAAAAGACTAGCAAGCTATGCCATTGGAGAAGTAGCTGTAGGACAGCACATCTACTCTGCAGAATACTGACACACACCCAGTTTACTGCAATGAGAACAGAACCCCTACCTATCTAAGTATACAGACTATAAAAGTCAGTAATTTACACAAATGCCATAGCACAAGTCTGACTTTTACATGGCTGCAGGTGAACTTATGGCAGATGACTTTAGCAGTCCATGTGGGAGACAAAAGGTTGTGAAGCCTGCATAGGCACATAGATTCACAGGTTCATATGAGGCCAGTAGCCTAACTGTACAGTGTGTCCTAAGTGTGTAGAAGCTTAGCTGTATAAAAACACAAGTACTCTTATTGAACATAGCTGGATGTTTGAGTTTAGCAGAGCAAGGTTGCCAGCACCACCAACTAGCCCTGTCCATGAGGGAGCACACAACATTATATATTACACTTTGCAGTGTGGCTGATATATGTGCATAAAAAATACTGATCCCCCAGGGTTTTATTGCTTGGGGGATGGATAACACTTTTATGTGTTGTGAATATATGTATACTGAGAACGTGCCCTGAAAAACTGATCATATGTACAGAAAGATTAGCTGAATTTGGACTGTCACCTCCAGAGAGATAGAGAGAGAGAGAGAGAGGTGACAACAATGTAATCATGTTGGATATTCAACTAGACCAAATCAAGTGTGTCAAGTAGACATGCATGTAACAATTTATTTTCTTTGGGATAGATGCCCTATTTTTTTTGAAGTGAGAGAGGGATCTTGGGGAAGGGACACAGGTATGTCTGAGGCAGGTAATTTGGCAAGGTGAGGAAGCAAGTGCTGACAGACAGGACATACAAGTCAAGAGACAGGGGCAGTGAAGAACACAAGAGGTGGGTAAACACCATGGTTGGGGTAAGGGTGTGGACCTTGCAAACCCATGGATGTCAAGTTGGGTGACAGTGAGAATCAAGTCCTCAGCCACTGGACTGTCATCACTGACACCTCACTGTGCCAATGGCTGCAGTGTCTGACATCTGCATCTCCTTGTGTTATTCAGTCCAATGATGGAGAGCAGTGTCTCCATCTGACATAGGCATGTGGCCACAGTGCAGTACACAATCCTGTGCACCATCCTTGGCAGTTCTTCTCGGAGATAAAATCACCCACTCTGTCACTGCTCCCAGAGGTAACCACAGATCTATCCTCCACGGCAGAATGACTTGAGGGGCCAGGTAGTGCAGGGGCAGCACAATGGGTGCTACCAGTTTGCGGCTCAGATGTGCTAGGATTTGGTGCCATAGCAGGTGGAATGGGGGCAGGTGGATCCTGTGGACCAGGCCTACCCAGCTCTGCTGTGAGGGAAAGAAAAAAAAAACAGAAAGCAAGGCTTGGAGTTAGATATTGCATGCATTGTCTTATTTGCTTGTTTAGGCTGAGGAGGGTGCTCTTCTAGTTCTGCATTCTCACTTTTGTATTTGTAAACAGCAGCTTTCTTGCTTAATGTATAACCTAGTAATGACAGACATGGGTCTGTAGAGGACAAGAAAACATTGTCCCACAAGCTGCTGTAAAAGGCTCACTGTAAAGTCCAGCAGCAGCTCACACACACACAACCCCCCATTTAACTGAAGTGAGAATAGAACCCCTACCTATTTAATTATACACACACACACACACACACACACACACACACACACACACACACACACACACACACACACACACACACACAACAAAGCACAGTATTTTACTCCAGCACCACAGGTCAAATCAAAAGGGTTAGACAACATTTTATAGGTGACATCAGCAGTGTCTGTTGAGGACAGGATAACAGTGTCCCACAGGCTGCTGTAAAAGGCTCACTGTAAAGTTCAACACACACACCCCCACCCACTTGTCTGTAGTAATAATAGAACCCCTACCTATCCAAGTACACAGACTACAGAAAGCAATACTTATCACACAAACCACAGCACAAGTCTAATTTTAATAGGCCTGTAGGTGAACTTATAGTAGATGACATTGACAGGCCATGTAGGAGACAAAAAGTTGGGAGGCCTGCATGAAATGTATGTGTAGGCTTGTGCAAGTCTCAAAATACTGGCAAGCCATGCCATCAGAGTGGTAACTGTAGGGAAAGACACTTCTGCTTTTTTGTGTAGACACACACATACACACACTCTTACCCTCAGTTGACTGCAGTGAGAATAGAAATCATACCTATTTAAGTTCACAGACTACAGAACACAGTACTTCTTGCACATACCACAGCACAGGTCTGATTTTTACAGAACTGCAGGTGAACTTATAGAAGATGACATCGACAGGCCATGTGGGAGACAAGAGGTTGGGAGGTATGCATGAAATATGGATGTGTAGGCTTATGCAAGTCTCAAGAAACTGGCAAGCCATACCATTGGAGAGGTAACTGTGGGATACACACTTCTGCTCTGCTGTGTAGACAGACACAACCAGTTGACTGCAGTGAGACTAGAACCCCTACCTATCTAAAGACACAGACTACAGAACACAGTACTTATCACACTCTTCATGGCACATATCTGATTTTATATAGCACTTTGTATTGTGGTTGATGTATGTGTGGAAAAGGTAATGAGACCCTAGAGTTGTAGTGCTTCTTTGGGGTGGTTGGGGGAAACAAATGAATGTATTGTAAATAACGTATTATATTATTATTAGTAGTAGTAGTATTGTCATGACATATAATTTTATACATATCTATATATCTTTATACAGATAGATGGATATATATGAATATGTAATATTATATTATATTGTGCCCTTAATTTGCAATGTTTCCACATGTAGTTTATGTCATACAAAGGAAATGGACAATAAACAGAAATAAAAACTATCATATATACAACTCCACAGTGCAACGAGCATTGGATTTGCACAATGGTTAACAAAGTGTACACGTATGCGAGCTAGGCCTGCTTGCACGCAGGCAAGCAGTGCACAAACATGAGGTGCATTGCTAAGGCTTGCTACTATACCCCGGTCCCATCTATACTCCAGGCCAGCTTTCACAACGGTGAAGAGCATTAATTAAATGTATCCGTTTTTTTTTGGGGGGTGTCTGCTTTCTAGGAAATCTGGTTGTCCCCTGTTTCTGCAATGTTGCACATCATGCAAACAAGATAAGCTTAGCCACACATTTTTTCGGGATGTGGGGCATCACAGACAACTGGAATTAAAAGAAGACAAATAGGAAACGATATTAAAACTAAGGAGCACATAGACAAAATCTGTAAAAGCACAGTAAAACTTGATAGTACACATCACAAATTTCTACATATGTCAGATTTGAATCCTCACACTATTATTACTTCAGAAAACAGGAGGGATGCCTTAGTCCTCTTGGCCACACAAACAGATTTGCATCATTGAAATGGAAAGTCATTTGTCACATGACCAGCTGCATCAGAATGTTCACTGCTATCAAACCATCAGCTGTGATTTGTACATTTAATTCTCTTTACTGTATTTGGTCATAGAGCAGTTACCAATCCCACTACCTGTTATAATTATGCCTACAAATATACAGCTGTGTGTTACCGTTTTGTGTTTCTTGATCATTTATCAGTTATCTAACACATGATGTGTGTAAACCGTTCTGTATCAGTGGCCTTAACATGTGAGAGGATATTAACTGAGAATAATGTGATATGCATTTTCCAGCAAATGAAGTCCGGTTTGGATGGCACAAACACACATACAGTGTTAATTTGGGGGTAGTATAGCTGAGTTAGAGCAGGTACAAGGGTACACTCATGTTTTGGGAACAAAGCTCAGTTTCTGTTATGACACAAACAAGTCTGAAGTCTGAAACTGAAATGTGTATCATCATTTTTTAACTTATGTCTTTAATGCTTTACCAGTACAAAAGTATGGTGCTAAACTGAGGCCATGCATGGAACATCAGAATTCTTCAGAAGTATTACTGTATGAATCGTTCATGCCCTGAGACCTATTAATTACTAGTGGACAAATATATGTAATATAAGTGTCTGGTGTCATATGTTAAGGTACTTTCTGTATAAATCCACCTCTATTTGCTTGCTTACTGTAACAAGCTAGGAAATACAAGGATATGCCATAATATTATTAAGGAATACACTCTAGGTTCAGGACTTACCTTGCAAATGCAGCAGTTGACACACCTTTAGTTCAGGACTTACTCTGTCTGATTCAAGCAGTACACAGCCAATACATGTGGATGTAAAGGTTGTGTGAGTTGCCTGGCATCAATTTTACTATATGCATGTGAGTAGGAGAAAGGTATTAGGTCCCTAGGTGGTCAGTGAATGTGCTATGCATTGTTTCTTAGCCAAAGTAAGCACACCTACATCTGCTTACAAGGACAGCAGCTGGGGGTTCCACCTCTGACTGTGGTTGTGGTGATCTAGGCATTGGTGGAGGGATGAGTGTCCCTTCCTGTTGCTGATTCTGCTGCAGCTGTTTCCACAGGATCAGATTGTGGAGCATAGCACATACTGTGAATATTTGTGTACATGAGTATGAATTATACTGCAGGGCTCCACTGGATATATCTAGGTACTGGAACCATGACTTCAGAAGCCCAAATACATGCTCTATAATGTGTCTAATTTGAGCATGTGCCTCATTATGCCATTCTTCCATGGGTGGGTGTGCACTTCTGATGGGTGTCATCAACCATGGTTCCAGGGCATTAGCCAACATCCCCCAGTAAATAGCCACATGGGATGCCCCTCCTAGCAAGCATCTGGTACAGCCGTGATGTGTGCCAGATATGGGAGTCATGATAACTGCCAGGGTTGCCAGCATACACATTCAAGATAATTCCCTGGGCATTACACATGACTTGCCAGTTGATGGAGTGGTATCCCTTGTGATGATGCTTTAATGTGTATATGAGTGCAATCTATGTCACCCAGTAGTTCAGGGTAGTGTGCTACATGGTGAAATAGTTGCATATTGTTGGCCCTCTCTTCAGAACTATGGTGAAAAAATATA
Organism: Protopterus annectens; assembly: GCF_019279795.1. Classification (NCBI taxonomy): domain Eukaryota; kingdom Metazoa; phylum Chordata; order Ceratodontiformes; family Protopteridae; genus Protopterus; species Protopterus annectens. The sequence goes on from NC_056726.1 coordinate 253,884,855, forward strand.
TGCTCACTGGCATGTATAAGCATACCATCCAGAAAATGGTGAAGGATCCTGGAGGTTGATGCATATGACACACTCAGCATGTCCCCATTTGGTCTCTGAAAAGTACCAGTAGTTGACATTCTAAGGGCTACACATACCTTAGTTTCCACTGGGATGGTTTCCCCTCAGTTGGCTCTGGCTTTGAGTTGAGGGCAGCAGAGCTCACAGAATTCTTGTAATGTGTCCCTGTCCACCCTGTAGCACTCTACAATCTCCAGCTCATGTAGTACCTGGAAAGTTACCCTGGGCATGAACACTCTTCTTCTCAACAAAGGCCTATTGCACCAGCACCAGCAACACTGGCTTCAGCCTCTAGCACATGCAGATGTAGAATAGCTGCAGCAAACACTAGCATTGTGTCAGTTAAAATTTCCTTGTCTCTACTCCAATGGTATTGAAGAATAAAGGAAAAACTAGAATGGAAGGTACATGGATTCTTTATACATTGTTGAATAGCGTCACTGTGTTGGATAGGTGGATTAACATACAATTCACCTGCTTATGCTATAAATATCATCTATTAAACACACCCGTTGCTTGCTCATTAGTTCACTATGCACAGCTATGTGCACCTCCTTGCACATATGTGCACCTTCGCATAAATAAGATAAGCATAAGCAAAATGTATATTTCCTCCATCTCTAGGATATCACACAAACATGGACATAAAAAGGAAAGGAAAGGTTGCAGGCCCTGAAGTCGAAACCAGGACCATCTATATTCCAGCTCTAACACATATATGTGCTGCCACAGGAACAGTTACATAACAACACAGAGAAACCTGCCATTCATTTCTCTGTTTCCTGTTATTGCACTAAGCGGCACATTGCACAAACAAGGAAGAAAATTAAAATTTAAATTTTACATTAATGTGGACAGATCCGATACATTTTAATGAACAATAAAGAGGATGACAAAGAAAGTACAGTTGTGTACACTAACCATAAATGTAGATATTTGAGTGTATTCATAGTTACAGTCATCACATTTGGGTTATCCCAGCCAGGGTAGCCCTTGGCCAGCCCGAATACCAGAAGCTTAGTATTTGCTGTCACTTTAGGACTGATGTCAGGTCACCAGTAGTATAAAGTAAGGCAGCCAATGCCATTACATCAGTTTTTCTTGCCCTAACCTGTCAGGAGCCCACAAGTAAGAGCCAGGTTCTGGTGGAAGAACTCCACCAATAGAAAGCAAATACCAATATGTTTCTTGTAAGGAAAGAGAAGAAAAAAGGGGGGTGGAGGGAGGGGAAACCAGAACTGCAACAGTGAATGCACTCGAACATCTACATTTATGTAAGTGTACACAAATGTACTATGTTCTTCGTGTTTCAATGTTGCAATCATCACATTTGGGTTGATTCCCAAAGCTGAGGAAATTGGTGGAAGCAGTCAAGGAAACTAGGGGCTGGCTAGGATGCCCTGCAAGACAGCAGAGGCAAATCCTGGCCTGGATTTGGAGAAGAGAGGCAGGTGGTAATGTTTGGTAAAAGTGTGAACAGATGTCCAGGTGGCAGCCTCCAGGATGTCCCAGGTGGGGACTCCTCTGAGGAAATCTGCAGAGGTGGAGGCTGCTCTGGTGGAGTAAGTCCTGACCCCCTTGGAGGGAGGCTTTCCATGTTGTTTGTGGCAGAAATGGATGCAGTGTCCTATCTATTTGGAAATGGTTTGTTTGGAGATGGCTTTTCCTTCTGCCCCTGTAGCAAAGCTAACCAGCAATTGATCAGACTTTCTGAAGGATTTAGTACTGTCTAGATAGAATCTGAGCTGTCTGTGAACATCTAGAGAGTGCAGGATCCTTTCCCCCTTATTCTGTGGATTAGGAAAAAAGGTAGGAAAATTAATGGATTGGTTGAGAGCCACACTGGACACCACCTTGGGCATGAAGGATGGGTTAGCCCTGAGGGATACCCTGTCAGCATGGAAGATGAAGGGTTCCACAGCCATGAGTGCTTGCAGCTCGGAGACTCTTCTAGCTGAAGTGATGGCCAGAAGGAAATCTGTCTTCCAGGAGAGAAATTTTAGCTCTGCAGAAGAAGCTGGTTCAAAGGTGGGCAGGGTGAGCTTTTCCAACACAAAGTTAAGGTCCCAAGCTGGGGTTGGTGCTCTCCTGGGTGGCCTCAAGTAGCTAGCCCCTCTTAGGAACTTTTTGATCAAGGAGTGTGAGAAAAGGGGATGCTTAGTGGGAAAAAGAGCAGAGATAGCAGAGGCATGAATTTTAATAGAGGAAAAAGGGAGGCCACTGTATAGTAGGTCAGCTAAGTAATCCAGGATGAGAGGGAGGGAGGGCTGTGCTGTATTGGCTCCCTTAGCCTGAATCCAGGTGCAGAACTTTTCCATTTGTCAGCATAAGACTTTCTAGTGCTAGGGTGTCTGGCCTCGCGTATAACATCTAGAACCTGTTTACTGAGGTTGGCAGATTGATCAGGGGTTAGGGAATAAGCCAAGCTGCCAAATTGAGCGTCTGGAATTGGGGATGCATGAATTTTCCTTCCCTCTGGGTCAGGAGATTTGAAATCTGAGGAAGATGCCATGGTGGAAGTGGGGACAGGCTGCATATGTAGTGGAAGAAAGGCATAGACCAATAGATTGATGCAGGGGAAGGACAGGGCATCCACTTTCCAAGCCGTGCAGTGATGCTCCCTTGTGCAGAATTTGCTGTGCTGATGGTTGGTGTGGGAGGCAAAGAGGTCAACCTTCGGGGTGCCCCATTTCTGAGCTATAAGGGTGAAGGTTCTTCTGTTGAGCTGCCACTCATGTGGGTCCAGAAGATTTCTGCTTAATTGGTCTGCCAGAGAGTTGAGAGAACCTGGTAGGAAATGTGCTAACAGGTGGAGTTGCATGGCAGAGGCTGTGTGCCAAAGGGTCATGGCCAGCCTGCATAGAGGGTAAGAGTGAGTCCCTCCCTGCTTGTTGATATACCACATTACAGTGGTGTTGTCTGTTTTGATCAGGATAGCCCCTTAGGACAGAAGGGGCTTGAAAGCTATCAAGGCATGCTGGACAGCCATCATCTCATTTTGGTTGATGTGCAGAGGGATTTGCAGTGGGCTCCATTGGCCCCGTATGCACCTGCCATCCAGGTGTCCATCCCAAGCATAGTCTGATGTGTCTGTGGTGAGGGTCTGTGTGGCGGGGGGTGGTGAAAAAGGTAGTCCCTTGTTGTGGAAGCATGCTGATGCCCACCAAAGAAAATCTTTTCTGAGGCAAGTAATTATAGTTATAATAGTCTCCAGGTCTTGAGAGTGTTGACACCATAGGCTTTTTAGATACTACTGAAGTTACCTCATATGCAGTCTGGCATATGGAATGAGTAGTATGCAAGATGCCATGAGCCCCAAAGATTGCAGGATTTTCCTTGCAGATAGTTGGCATCTGATGGCGAGTTGACAGAAGTAGGCTGTCAGGAAATTTTGTTTTTCTGGTGTAAGGAATGCCATCTGGGATGCTGGGTCCAGGCGTGCTCCCAGGAATATAATCCTTTGGATGGGCACCTGCTTGGATTTCTTTTTGTTGATTGTGTACCCTAGGGAAGTTAGTAGGGACTTTACAAAGGCCAGGTGTTTAAGCAGCTTTTCCTGGCTGTCTAGCTAAATTAGGCAGTCGTCTAAGTATGGGTAAATCTGGATATTCCTTTGTCTGCAAAAGGCAATGGCCAGAGCCAGACATTTTGTGAAAACTTTGGGAGCGGTAGATAAGCCAAAGGGACATGCAGAGAACTGAAAGTGCTGAGATCCTGCTCTATAATGGAGATATTTCCTGCATGATTCCCTGATAGGAATTTGGAGGTACGCCTCTTTTAGATCTGGGGTGGCTAGCCAAGCACCCTTGGAGAGCATGGGTAGCAGCTGCTGTAAAGTGAGCATTTTGAATTGTGCGATCACCAGGAAGGTGTTTAGAATGGATAGGTCAAGAATGGGGCACCGAGTGCCCTCTTTTCTTGGTACCAGAAAGAATCTGGCGTAGAAACCTTGGCCTCTCTGTTCTGCAGGAACGTGCTCTACTGCCCTCATAGAGAGCAGGGAAAAGACTTGCTTTTGCGCCTCTGCCCACTGGTTTGGAGTTAGATCTGGGTACCCTTTTGGGGTAGGAAGGGTGTGGAAAGAAAATTTGTATTCCTGATACACTATGTTGAGATCCCAGCAGTTGTTGGTAATAGTGGGCCAGGTGCTTGCATGAAAGGAGGGTTTTTCTCCTAAGGGTAAGTGAGTGAAGGAGTGGGGGAGGTGAGCCACTGTGAGTTCTTACCATAAGGGTGTGGCTTAGAACTCCCTGGTTTTGAAGTGGAGGTAGTCCACTGCTTAGATCTCTGTGGCTGCTGTCTTGGGGGTCTGGCTCCCTGTGGTCTGGGCTGGTCTGGCTTAGTGGGAGCAGGAAAGGACCAGTGTTTGGTGGGACAATGCCTGTTGAACCTTTGTGGCTGGACCTGTGGTAAATCCTTAACTGTCTGCATAGATTTTGTCTTTTCTTCCATCTTTTTTAAGACCTCTTCTGCCTTAGTGCCAAATAAGTTGTCTTTGTGCAAGGGGACATTCAACAATTTAGATTTGACATGGTCTGGCAAGGGCTGTTCCTTAAGCCATGCATGCCTTCTAATGACAGATCCAGTGACTACTGCCCTGCAAGAAGCTTCTAGGGCATCAAAACCACAGTGCAAGGTGTGCTTAGTTACTTGACTTGCAGAATGCATTAACTCTTGTAACTCTTTAGAATCTGCACAAGCAGGAAAGGAAGAAATTTTTTGTTTGAGGAGTTCCAGAGTATGTTGCTAAAATTGTAGCATACATAACTGATTTTTTCCCTTGGGGGATACCCTTCATAACTTAAGGGAGCATTTCCAATGGGAGAGTCAGGACTACCCTCTGTCTAAAAAGAGACCCAGGGAATTCTTAGATCTTCCACAGCACAGACCCTTGGCCATCCTCTCAGTCCCCTGGGAATCCACAGAAGCGGGCATCAGGGGCTGCAAAAGTGCCTCACTGAGGACCGGAGATCTGACGAGCAGCTTAACGGAAGTGTCATTGGTAGGTTTGGACCTGTGTGGTCTGTCTCTGTCTTTATCATTACATTTTTCAGGACCATCTGCTGTCGGATGACTTAGCAAAGTCATATCATATCAGTCAATTGCCCTGATAGTAAGAAGAGCTGAGGTGTATACTTTTTTACCCCATCTGTCTAGTGCTCAGGAATACTTATCTGAGGGAGTGGGATTCTTAGCAGAGGTTGCTTTAATCCCTTTAGGCCCTTGAAAAATTACCTCAGGATCAGCAGTAGGATTTTTAAAAAGAATTTTGTGTGAGTCAGGGACTCTATAGTACCTGTTTGGTTTTCTGGGTGCAGGAGGGAGGGTGTCAGGAGTCAAGCTGGATTCAAGGAAAACATCCTCCACAGCATCCAGGACTGGGGCGGGGTGGCCAAGGGTCTGTGCTCTGAAAGATCTAAGATTTCCCTGGGTCTCATTTTAGACTGAGGGTAGTCCTGACTCTCCCATTGGAAATGCTCCCTTAAGGTATGAAGGGTTTCCCCAAAGGGAAAATTCTCTGGGGGAGAGGCGGAAGGGATGGAATCTTCTACATCAGAATCCTCATAAGTAGAGAAGGGTTGCATGTCTTCATATTCAGATGGTTCAGAGTCATCTGACTCTTGTTCAGACAAAACTACAGGGGACATATCTCTTTTCCTTTTGGAGGGGCTAGCTTGGCTTTCCCTGATCAGCATGATAAGGTCTTCCACCATTTTAAGCATATGAGACTGAGGCAAGGAAGCAGGTGCCTGAGATTGAGTCATCAGTTTCTTGGGTGTGGTTTGTACCCTGGGATTAAGAAACTTGGTAGTTTTTGAAAGAACGGTAGTCGCAAAAGAAGACATCAGTTTGTGTTGAGAATCGGTAGTACGAAGGACTTCCTTGGAAGTCGGTGCCTGCTCAGCGGCTGTGGACCCATCCAAGGTAGAGATGACCACAGGATCCTTAGTCAAAAAAGAGTTTTGCGGCATAATGGACTCCAAAAGAGTCTCAGTAGCAGCCTGTGAATCCACAGAAGTGGGCATCAGGGGGCTGCAAAAGTGCCTCACTGAGGACAGGAGAACTGACAAGTAGCTTAATGGAAGTGTCTTTGGTAAGTTTGGACCTGTGTGGTCTGTCTCTGTCTTTATCTTTACGTTTTTAGGAAGATCTGCTGTCAGATTGCTTACCAAAGTCATATCAGAGTTCAAGGACTATAAGCAAAAATATCTAGCTACAGTAAGAGCCCGATGATGGATAGTTCTGGCATTGAACAAAGCACAGAAGCGACAGCAGGGGACATCATGGTCTGGGCCTAAACAAGTGATGCAGTAACAATGAAAGTCTCAGTGTGGTATTTGCTTTCCACCACACTTTTTCTGACATCGGTTAGTGCAAGAAAAAAGGATCCCCAATGGGGTACTTAGCTTTAGAAGACTTCAGCTTCAAATCAGTAGACGAAACTCAGGTAGCAACCAACTGGCACACGTGTGGACTGCTTCTGTTTCGGGCTCCATGGCAAGAAAGACTGATGTAATGGCATTGGCTGCCTTACTTTATACTACTGATGACCTGATGTCAGTCTTGAAGTGAGAGCAACAGACGCAGAAATACTAAGCATCTGGTATTCGGGCCGGCCGAGGGCTACCCTGGCAAGGATAACCCAAATGTGATGACTGCAACAGTGAAACACGAAGAACATCTTAGAATTGCCCACTGCTACATGCACTTTTACCCTTCACAGCCCTGCATTTTCACCTCTGTAAGTGTAACCTGACATCCCCCCTCAGTGTCAGCATTCACTATTGCCATGCATTCAACATGAACACTGTGGAAGTGTCTATACACAATGTGAAAATCCCTGCATAGTCACTCTTTTTTGTGATTCAACAATTCTAATGTGTGTTGACCTCATTTACATATTCACCATGCTGACAGCCCTATATCTACAAGGTTAGTAACCATGTAGGAAGGGAAATTGCATAGGAGCCCAACGTTGTAACAAAGGAATACTGTAATCCATCAGCTGCATCCTGCATATGCATACCTTGTGATATAATACTCCATTTCATAGAGGTTTGCACATTTTAGCAGCCTGCATTAATTACAAGTATATTTGGGGGTGAAGGAGCGAAGCTACATTTATGTCTTGGCACTTAAAATGGAACTATTATGATTGTTACACTGATTTTCTAGCATCCACCCTTTGTAATTAGGTCCGAATATGTGTGGTGTTACATATTAAGGGCAGTTCTTTACAAATGTAAGAGCTTTTACTTGCTCTTGCTTCCATCTAGACTCATTTACTGTATTCAGACCAGATGGCTTAGTGGTTAAGGTCTTCGCCTCCCATGCACAAGGTACAAGGTTCAATCCTGACCTCTGACCAATGCCTGTTTGTAGTTTGCATGTTCTCTCTATGTCCCTGTGGGGTTTGTCCCATGTCTGAAAAACATGCTGAGTGTGTCCCATGTCTGAAAAACATGCTGAGTGTTTCCATCTCAAACTCACCAATGAATGGAGCTGTGGGCAGCAGCACAGACTCTACATGGTGCCCTCCTACAGAACAACCGCTTTGGGTATCTACTGTGGTGTACAGTATCCTCAAGATAGGAGGACATGGATCACTCACAGACTGCATGCCGTGGCAGGGCTAGCCACTTGATGGTGTAAAATATGACTCTAAGTGAGTTGGTCATGTTGACTAATGTTGCCAAAATGGGCATGGGTAGTTACCGGTGATAAGTGGGTTGAGGACCCAGCCTACTACCCACACCAGGCACCCTTGCTAATGATGGGTATATGTGCCCTTATTGGCTAGTGTGTGTTCCTGCCATAAAGCCCAGCAGCCTTAGTCCAATAAGCTTGGCTGACTGGTGTCTAGTTGCTCAGCCTGTTGAGTGAAAGCTGGACATAAAACCAACCAACCTGCCAAACATGGACTTAGAAGGGAAATGGATGATATGTAGGAGGCTGGACATTCTATGTGTCCAAGAAATGAGATGAAAGTGCAGCAAAGCCACTTGGCTTGGGATCCAGACTCTACTATGTCAGGTGGGGGACAGGCAGTCTAGAAATGTGTAGGAATTGTGGTGAGGGAGAGGCTTCAGAAGGCAGTGAGAGATATCATCAGAATTAATGATAGTCCCTTGGCAATCAGACTCTAGGGCAATATTCATAATATCAACATATGCCCTGCAGGGAGTGAGGAAAAGAATGTACCAGCTGCAGTATCTGCTAAAGCAGGACAACATGAATTGGTATTGATAATGGGTGACTGGGACAGACAGGATATGAGTGGGGTAACAGGAATGGGCCCAAATGGGTGGGGTAACAGGAATGGAGAAGGAGTAGCCATTCTAGACTTCTCTCCAAATGGCTTAATAGTAGCCAACACATGGCTCAGAAAGAGAGACAGTCAGGTAGACTTCCTTCCATTAGTTGCCACAATCAGCTCCAAGCAGTGGTCAGATAAGGATCTAAGGTCAACAGAGACCAGGCTGAAGACCTGGAAGTTGACTGGAGAGAAAGTACAGCAGTTCAAAGAATTACTCAGGGCTCTAGCACCCCAAGAAGAGGAGGAAATAGGTGGAGTTGAAGAGGAGTGGCAGCGCATGTGTTAGGACTACAGAAAAGATAAGTGGCTGAGGCAATTATGGAAATAAGGTACATAAGGAAAGCTGGTGGTAGAATGCAGAAGTCCAGGAAGTCATGAAAAGAAATGAGAGATAGAAAAGATGGACCAGGCTAGGAAGGACTACTGGTTGGCTAACAAAGAAGCTAAGAAAGAAGTTACAATAGCAAAGAATAGAGCATCGGAGGCACTCTACCAACTTCTGGAAAGTGACTTAGTAAGGGGCACAAAGAAATGATATCAGGTTGCAAGGCAAAGACAGAAAGTTAAAGAAGATAGTCAGATGCCAGCAATAACCTGTTCACCAGCACAGAGGACATCAAAGGCAGATGGAAGGAGTAATTCCAGCAGCTTCTGAATGAAGAAAACCCCACAGAAGTTGTACTGCCCCAGAAACAGCCTACAATTAGAGAAGAGGAGCCCACCTTAGAAGAAATAAGAACAGCACTAAGGAAGTCAGGGAAAGCAGCAGGCTCAAATGAAGAAACAGCAGCTATGATAAAGATGCTGGGTGAGATAGGGGAGAAATGGCTCCTGAGGGTACTAATAGCAGTGTGGAGAGAAAGGCATATCCCAGATGACTGGAGAATAAGCATACTTGTGCAAGTGTACAAAAACAAAGGGGACATCCACAACTGTGGGCAGTACAGAGGGATCAACCACCTACCACACTGCATGAAAGTTCTGGAGAGAGTGATTGATAAAAAGATACACAGAGTAGTAGAATGTAAGATGGGAGATGGATAGTTTGAGTTCCAATCAGGATGCAGCACAATTGACCTGATGTTTGCATTGAGACAGATACTTGAGAAGAAGCTAGAAATGAGGAGAGAGTCCAAATGGGCATTCCTAGACTTGGAGAAAGCATATGACAAGGTCCCAAAAAAGCTAATCTGGGCAGCACTGCGGTGGATTGAAGTCCTGGAAACATTAGTAGAATTAGTGCAGGCTATGTACATGAACCCAGTGACTCAAGTATAAACAGTTGTTGGCCTCATAGAGGGGTTCCCAGTGGGAGTGGGTATATATCAGGTGCTCTGAGTCCACTGCTGTTCTCACTGGTGATGGACTACATTAGCAAACAGGCTGGAGGGGACAGATCAACAAAGCTGCTGTATGCAGATGATGTGGCAGTACAGGCAGACTCTGAGCCAGAACTTCAGCAAAGGATAGGAGAATTGTATGCAAATCTGAAGGCACATGGGATGAAACTAAACACAGATGAGAACGTGGTAATGGCAGCAAATTGGGGAGCTCAGAAGAAGCTGAGAATAGAGAAAGACGGGAAAATAGTGGAGCAGGTAAACAGCTTCAAGTTTCTGGGAGGGGTGGTTGAGGAGAAGGGTAGTCTGAATGAAGAGGTCAAAGATAGAATCAGAGGGGCTGCAGCCAACTGGCATAGAGTATCATGTGTGGTCTATGACAGAAGAATGGCAAAGAAGCTGAAAAGCAAGGTGTACAAGACAGTGGTGCGACCAGTACTACTGTATGGAGAGTTGAAGAAGCTAGAGGTGATGGAATGAAGTGCCTGAGAAAGGTGGTAGGATGCACACTGTGGGACAGATGAAATGAGGGCATAAAAACCGAAGCCAAAATAGCACCAATTGCAGAAAAGATCAAAGAAAACAGATTACAGTGTTTTGGGCACGTGTAGAAAAGCAGAAGACAATCTGGTGAGGAAGATTTGGGACAGGCAGGAAGAAGGTAAGAGGAAGCAAGGACATCCAGCAAAGAGGTGGATGGCTTGTATGAAAGAAGATCTGTGACAATCAGGCATGAGTGTTGAAGAAGGCAGGAGGGTGGCACTGAATCAAGAGAGATGGCGACAGTTAACACGATACCCCAACTCCATGTAGAAAAAATGGGAAAAGGGGGACTGATGATGATGATGATTTAGAAAGTTTTGCAATACATAGCCAACATGAATACGCAGTCTACACAGTTGCTTTACAGGTTTTTGAATCACTCAAGCTTGTTGATTTGCTTTATTAGCATACAATTTAGTTACTTATGCTGCAATCTGCATGCCACGAAAGTTTCCATATTTGAGTGCACGTGTGTGTTGCTGTGCGCCACTGCACAGGGTTTACTGAATCTAAACGTTTTCTTGCCCATGTGCACATCACTATGCACACATGGTAAAAATCATGTAACCTTTATTGAATCACTCTGTGATACTATTGCCAAATACAAGATAGCAGTAGGAAGGGGTACAAATGTGAATATTCAAAGTCAGCTGAGTGAGAGTATAAAAGCATCAGGTCAGACATGAATCACCAGAATGGAAAGAGAAAATGCAAGGATATTAAACATTGTCAGCTTAAGAAGTCCCAGGGAAGGGGACTTGTAATAAACGAATCACATTTTCTGTCCTACAGCTAAGGCTTGCACACAACAGTGCATTAACAGAACACAGCAATGCATGATTAGTAAGAGTAGGGCTTAACAGACTAACACACTTACCAATGTGAAGAAACCGGAAATATTCCTGAAGTAGTGGTGCTAGTGAAATTATACCTAAGTGGTGTTAGGACTTAGGGTGAAATAAACAAAATAAATATATCAAAGATAGATTAGTTTCACAGAGAAAAACATTCTTACAGCTACAGCAAGCAGACAGCTTGCAAGCTTTTGATTTCTCAGACAGCATCCCTACCTTACTGCCCAGTATAGGTTCATAGGTTCATAGGTTCATTGGTTCATACTAGGCTATCTGCCCTAGGGCATTTATAAGCCTAGCCAGAATGTGTTTGGCTTTCGCCACCCATTTTAAATTTATTTTGCTATGCCCTTTTTCGAGGTTAGTATACTATGCCTCTATCTAACAGTGACACAGAAGTGATACCCGGGGTAAACCTACGATCTCCCATCCACTCATCAAGATTCCTCTTGAAGAGAGTCAATGAGGGACTCTGCCTAACCTGGACTGGGATTTTATTCCAGAGTGAAGGGAGCCTCTGGGTTATGAATCTGTCCCTCCAGCATGTCCTATTTATTTCAGTGCCGAGGTTCAAGTCTCTCGAGTGCGTAGCTCGATGGGATTTGGATTTTCTGAGGTGCAGCATGTCCATTAATTCCGGGTTGGACATGGCTTTATACATCAGGCACAGATCTCCTCTGAACAGGCGGTATGCCACTGAGTAGAGCTGGAGTTTCTTTAACCAGGCAGCATATGGCATCTGTTTGAGCCCTTTGATCCTCTTGGTGAGGTACTTTTGGGGTCTTTCCAGTTGCTGCAAGTGTCTGGTAAGGTACATCCCAAAAGGGGCATTGTACTCAATTATGGGCCTGATGAGGGATGAGTAAAGAGGCACGATGACCTCCCCTGATCTAGAAGTGAATCCCTTCATGATTAGGTGGGCTATATAAAATGTTTTTCTAACCACTTTGGCCACGTGGTTGTCAAATGAGAGATTGCTATCAACTTGGGTCCCCAGGTCCCTAATTACTTCTTCTGTACTTAATGGATTTCCACCTATGTGGTAATTTGTGGGCACTTTGTTTTGCCAAAGGGGATGACTATACACTTTTGGCATTTAGCTTGAGGCCATGGCTCTGGCACCAGTTGTCTGTTTCTATGAGGCCCTTTTGGAGGATGCTTGTGTCGGCTGGAGAGTCGATTATGGCACCCAGTTTGCAGTCATCTGCAAACTTGGTCAGCCACAGTCCTTCCATGTTGGCCTGTACCTCCGAGAAATATATACCGAACAAGAGAGGTCCCAGGACTGAGCCTTGTGGGACACCACTTGTAACTGGTTTGGAGTCTGACATGGCTCCAGCAATTCTAACCATGTGGGTTCTGTCCTTGAGCCAGTTTGCAATCCATCTAGTGACATAGGGGTTTATATTTAAGCTGGTGAGCTTATCTATAATGCCCGAGTGGGGTATTGTATCGAAGGCTTTTGCGAGGTCCAGGTAGGCTGTGTGGACCACCTTCCCTCGTCAATGGCCTTGGTGACTGTTTCAAAAAAATCAACCAGGTTTAAGAGGCAGGATCTGCCCTTAACAAAGCCGAACTGGGCAGGATCCAGTGTTTGTAGGTCCTCAATATCTTTATTTATGAGGTCCATGATGATCCTTTCCATAGCTTTGCAGACCAAGCTAGTCAGGCTTATGGGGCGATAGTTTCCAGGATCCGTTGAGGCACCACCTTTATGGAGAGGGACCACTGTTGCTGTACGCCACTCTTTGGGCACATATCCTGTAGTAAGGCTGAGATTGAACAGTAGTTTTATTTTTGGGTTTAGCTCTTCTTTGAGTTCATGTAGGATGCAGCCCGAGACACCATCTGGTCCCATTGATGCTGTGTTTTTTGCTTTGGAGAGGGCGGCTCTTCCCTGAGCATCTGAGATGTCAGGGGGGCAGCACTTTGCTGGGATAGATATTTGCCCTTTGGTGGGAGAAGTTTGCGCTGAAACTGTCAGCTAGGATGTTGGCAATGTCTGTGGGTTCGGTGTATTTTTTGTCATTTTGGACTAATTCTGAGCATATCTGGGAATTACCACCCAGGTTCCTAACATAACTAAAGAAAGCCTTGTGATTATCCTTAGTGTCCTGTGCAATTTTTCTCTCGAAGCTGGCCTTAGACAGTTTTATGTGTGCCCGTAGTTTTTTGCTAATACTGATCAGTGATGCCTTCCCTTTTTGGGATTTTGCTTTATCATTTAGTAGCTTCCTCCTTCTATTGTATAGTTTGTTTATGGCTGGGGTCCACCAGACAGGACGTCTGCCTTTGGAGGATTGGGTCTTGGTTTTATTTGGGATCGATGATCCATGCATTCCTGAAGGTGTTCATAGAATGCGTTTATAAAGGATTCTGCGGTCTGGGCTGTATTTTCCACAGGCTCGGGGGCTTTGAAGGATTCCACCTCAGTTTTGAGGAGTGTAAAATTTGCTTTAGAGAAGTTTTTCACTGTGGTTTTCTGGGCAGGGTGTGGGGTCGGGATGTGAATATCCAGTGAGATTAGTTTATGGTCTGATCTTACCAGTGAGGGATACACTTCTGGTCTGGAGCATAGAGTCCCCATGTTGGTGATGATCAGGTCCAGTATGTTTTCCCCTCTTGTGGGAGTGGTAACAAGTTGTTCCATAGCATTTGAGTTTATAAATTCTAGGAACCTTTGGGCTAGGGTGTTGGAGCTGGAGTAATGCTCCCAGTCTATGTTTGGGTAGTTGAAGTCGCCCAATATAATGGTGTTTGCAGAGACCTTCATATTTTCCAGTGTTCTCAGGAAGGCCGAGTGGGGTTCCTGGTTTTGGGAGGGTGGTCTGTAGCAGGCTATAAACTGGAAGGCAGTTTTACCCACTGTTAGTTGCACATGGATAGTCTCTGATGCTTCGTGCTTTGCCACCAACCTGGAG